>NC_052948.1:56255497-56555497 GCF_013358895.1 Oreochromis aureus | reverse complement strand
TTTGTCTCTTCTTCTTTGGCTCCTCAGCTCTGCTCCCTGTCGCCCTCACAACTGATGTACCTGGTGCAAACATCCATGTACTTTTTCAGGGTGCGGGGTGATGTGGTGGGGTTTTTGCGATCAAGAACAGGAAATACATTAGAACATGAATAAATATTAGAAATAAGAAGCCTTGGTTCTTATGACAGGACAACTCATATTCCTCCAGATGTTCAGGGATTCTATGGATCCTGCTAGGACGGGGACTTCGTGCATCATCCCGATCTCTGGATGTAGCCATGTCATGTAGTTGCAGCACATCTGGCTCGAGGAACTACTTTGACCAGAATGGTGTACGTCAGTTCAATGCTGGGTTGTGCTATAATAGTTATCTCGGTCAGAAGGAGAGGCTGACATCCAGGGAGTAGATTGTATTAGGTGGATTTTATTTACATGCAGATGGATGATACAAGGAGGTATGGCATAGTGTAGGAGGATGTGTCATGTTGGTCATGTTGTGTGGTTTCTGCAATCAAGAACATGAAATACATTAGAACTTGAATAAGGATTAAAGGGTAATACAGCTGCCCACCAATTCCTCCACAACAAACCTGCTTAGGAAATGGATCGATCTAATACGGCTCCTTAGGAGCGTGCACATTTAGTAAAGCACTATTCAAATGGGCCACAAGCTGGAACTTCAACACAAGGGATGAAATATTTATATTGAGGCAGGTGGTCAGTAGTCAACCCATCTAGTTAGCCACTACATAATACACCCATATTACGGCATTCAAAGTCACATGAACTGGTAAAAGGAACAAATAAAGCTGGAACAAGGCCAGAAACTATCAAATTACTGGGCCACCACAGCTTTTGCTAATTAGCATATATGCCAAAGATAGCTAGAACCAATATGCACAAAAGTAGTAGGGTGAAGCATTGAACTCATGTTTATTCATAACAAACACAGAATGGGATATTTGCTTTGGTTCCCAGCAGCTCTATCCTACATCCTCAGCCCAGAAACTAAGTCAGGCTATCCAGGAGCTAGGCAGGAGCTAATCTCATGACTGCACAAAGGCAGCTAGTTAATGTAGTCCACCCTAACACAGACTTTTGTACAATTGGTTCAAATGACAAGGAGATGATGTCTTTGTACCAACTTCAACAGATTTATATAGCAAACGTTACTTACATAATTTCCTACTATGTTTATAATTTAACAGGAAACAGGACACAACCCCTTTCTCTTTTTCTTTGTCTTCATAACTTTGCTTATAACTGCTTTGATTCTTTGCTTATACCAAGGCTGCTGTGTGAATAGCGTTACCTTTAGCCACTTTGCCTTTGTTTCTTGTCCTTGTTCAGCTAGGTGTAGGTGATTTAAGTGTCTGATCAGGTTTTTTTTTAACAAAGACTTTGATGTTTTAGTTTGTGTCTTCAATTACAGTTTCCGTACTATCGACATGTTAGTGAATGACTGTGAGTGTGCATGCAACTATTTGTGGTGCTGTGCATGCACGAAACAGACCAGGTTGTAATGGGACATGAGAGGCTAATGGGGCATTTCTGGTCTCTGGCTATTTTTTTAACATAGCTGGTAACATGAAAAACACAGATATGTATAGACTGGGCTAAAACATGCATGTACACTAGAATGAACAGCTTAACTTGCAAAAACAACTAAGAAAATGGGAAGTCATTAATGGTCATGATTGTGTAAAGCAGTCAAAGTGTATCAAGATTTTTAGTCCGTGGAGAGTTGGAGCTGTCTCTTTTCTTTGGCATCACTCTCTTACATCCCTCTCTTTCTCTTCCTTTCCCCTGCAGCCCTCCCTACTGTTAAATGGAGGCAGGGAGGAGTGTGAGGAGAGTTTCAATGACTTGATGTCTGCAAGTGAACTCACATTCCAATGTTTCTGCTTAGTTGAGCAGCTAACAAACATGTAGTCTTTAGCACGCACACACAGATTTGTATTGCTGCTGCATACTTGTTAGAAACTTCATTGACTGTATTCATTCCCATTCCCCCTGTGACATTTCCATTTAATCCTATCCTAATCTAAGCTTCTAAACCCAAATCTTACTCTACAGCAGCCCTGAAAAGAAGTAAAAATTTTCTGACTGGAATATTTTCTTCTTCCTCCTTTCTTTTTGAGGACATTTAATCCTTGTGGGGATTAAATAGGAAGATGTGTAGAGTTCCAAAACTGTGGCAGCAAAGAACACACTACTTTAAAACATTTTGACTTTTCAGCATGTTCATTTTACTGCAGCTACTTCATTTTTCACATACTGTAGCACTCCACCTACACCTACACCTCATTGACTAGATCATATATCAAGGGATTCTCGGCACTAGTGCTTCTAATGCCCATGCTATTAAAAAAACATATTTATAAAATGTAATCGCTGATGTGAAATGTGAGGCTCAGCCATCATAGAAGAAGCAAAAATCTATTGTCTGGGTTTTCAAGATTAAAGATTAATTTATGTTTCTCCTACAGCACACTGGTTTCTCTTTTTCCAGAAATTCTGGATGACTGTCACATGATGATCTGTCAGGTCCAGCATCAACCCATGATCACAGACTGTATACAAAAGATAGACACAGCCACTATGAGGTCACCCTTTTGGTTGGTCAGTTTGGTGGTACAATTTGCTACAACATGACATCTGATGCTGAGAGTAAAGCAGTTACCATGTTTACGTGTGTTTCAGCCTCAGCTCTAGTGCTGACTAACCTGTCACAGCTTGGTGCTGGTGCTGGTGATAAACCCATCTGCCAGCATGATGTATTTTAAAGGCGTGTAAAACAACTGAAAGTCATAGCGCTGCAACACCATCATCATGCGCTGAATTCTGGGTTACATGTCGTTGAGGTTCTTTTTTCTGATTGAAATGAGAGGTTTGTGGTCAGTCTCTTCTGTAAAGGCTGCTAATCCATATACATAGCTGTGAAATTTTCCACAACCAAACACTAAGCCCAAAGTCTCTTTTTCAATCTGACCATAGTGTTGTTCAGTTTCTGTCACTGATCTGGATGCATATGCTGCAGGTTGCCATTTGTCTCTGTTCTTTTGGCGCAGCGCAGCTCCCAAGTCTTTGAGGCATCTTTGGAAATTTTGTTGGTTTTGGTGGATCAAAGAATGTGAGGACTGGCTCTGTAGTTATAGTTTCATTTAATTTTTTCCACTCTTTCTCTTATTGGGCCGTCCACTCGAACACTGTATTGTGCTGTAGCAGCTCCCTGAGGCATGGTGTCTTAGAGATAAGATTAGGAATGAACTTACCCAGGAAGTTGATCATTCCCAAGAATGCAAGACACCTTTTTTTTGTCAGTAGGTGCAGGCATATCCAATATGGCTTTTATTTGATTGATCAGGTTCCACCCCTTCACTTGTGACCTTGTCTGCCAAAGAAGTTCATCTCTGCAACACCAAAGAGGCACTTGTCTCTGTTCACTTTTAGTCCATTCTTTTTAACTCTCCGTTAAAGTTTCTCCAGCCTTTCATCGTGTTGTTGTCCTGTATTTCCTCAGACGACGAGGTCATCTATGTAGACTCTGGTGCTTTCCAGCCCTTCTATTAAGGACTCCATTGCTCTGTGGAAGATCTCTGGTGCTGATTTAATGCCAAATGGGAGCCTAAAGAAGCAGTAACACCCAAATGGTCTGTTGAAGGTAGTGTACCTACTGCTTTCTGGGTCTTGCCTCAGCTGCCAAAATCCACTAAGCATCCGGTTTCCAAAAAAACGTAGCCCCTGCCATTTCACTCATTATTTCCTCTCTGTTAGGGATCTAATAATGCTCTCTTTTAATATTTTCATTTAGATCTTTGGGCTCAAGGCAGACTCTTAAAGCACCTGTATTCTTTTTCTTGACACACGTGATAGAGTTCACCCAGTCTATGGGCTCTTCCACTCGTTCAATGACACCCATCTAAGTCATTCTTTCAAGTTCTTTTTTCAAACTAGCCCTGAGTGGCACAGGCATTCTCTTTGGGGCATGCACCACAGGCAAGGCATCATCCTTGAGCTGGATTTTGTAGGTGTAAGGCAATGTTCCATGTCCTTTGAAGACTTAAGGAAATTTATTGATAATGTCTGAAATTCCTTCATACTGTTGGTGTTCCAGTCTTTTGCCTTGTTTGACGACTTTCATGTCATCAGTATTAGTCTGATAGATCCTCTTTACTAGTCCTAGGTCCTCAGATGTTTTATCTTCTAAAATTTACTCGTGTCCATTAGGCACAATGGTGAACAAAATGTTAGCCTTTCAAAGCCAATTTAAGACTGCATCCACCTTTTGTTTGTATTGGCTGGTTATTGTAAACCCTCAGAAACGTGACTTTTTCTGTAAATCTTTTAGGCTTCTCAGTCAGTGCCTTGAAATCTTTCTCACTGATTAAGTTAGCTTTGGCTCCTGTGTCAATTTTAAATGTTACAATTGTCCCATTTACCCACATAGCAAGGAAGTCTGGCCCGGATCTGGTAACAAGCCGGCACTGCTGGCTGACTTCTGGCATGATAAGACGTATGTCATTCAGATATGGGCCAGGCCTGGCATAGATGGCACTGTCTATGTGATGGCATGCCATATCTGGCTCGATTGTGGTTTGGTTTATGTGGCCCAGGCCCATAGAAAACAGGTCTGGCCCGGATCCGGCATCAAGCTGGCACTTCTGACTGGCTGGTGTCATGGCAGAGTGTATGTCAACCAGATGTGCGCCATGTCTGGCAATGATGGCAATGTTTATGCGATGGCGTGCCATATCTGGCTCGTTTGTGGTTTGGTGTATGTGGCCCAGGCTCATAGAAAACAGGTCTTCCCTGAATCCGGCATCAAGCTGGCACTTCTGACCCTTTGTCATAGCAGAGTGTATGTCAACTAGATGTGTGCCAGGTCTGGCAATGATGCCACTGTTTATGCTATGGCATGCCATATCTGGCCTGCTTGTGGTTTGGTGTATGTGGCCCAGGCTCATAGAAAACAGGTCTTCCCTGGATCTGGCATCAAGCTGGCACTTCTGACTGACTGGTGTCATGGCAGAGTGTATGTCAAACAGATGTGGGCCAGGTCTGGCAATGATGGCACTATTTATGTTCCTATTTTCCTATTTGAGTTAGAAGACCCAAATGCCATTTTGCAATACTATACTGCTATGGTAGCCAACGTTTCAAATGCAGGTTTGACAGGTTTGTGAGTGTACACTTTATCCAAAACCTAGTGATGGTTTACTTATGCTCAACCAGTGGGTGGCTGTAGCTCAGAAGGTAGAGCACGTCACCTACTGATCGGAAGGTTAGTGGTTCAATCCCTGGCTCCTCCAGTCTAACTGTCAAGAGTCTGAATGTGTAAGAATGTAGTTAGGAAGGCACTCAGATTAAAGAAAATGTGTATTTGACTGAATGTGGAATGTTGTATAGAACACTGAGTAATCTGGGAGACCAGAAAAGCGCTATGTACGTCTGAACAGAGTTTTGTCATGTTACTTTTGCATGTTCTGGCACATGTTGTTATTACATGGCTTGATTAAGGTACACATTAGGCTGACATCTGGGGCCAGAGCTGAAACTGTAACAGAGTTAGTCCACACATGGGCCAGCACAGGACCACCAGTGTGTCTGCAACTGGCCTTGTGCTGGCCCATGTGTTGGCCACAATTGGCAAACCAGATCTGGGCCACCAAAGGGCCGTCATTCTTTGCGGTATGTGGGCCATGTGTAAGCACGTTGTGTGGGCTAGGTCCGGGCTAGGTCCGGGCTAGGTCCGGGCTAGGTCCGGGCTAGGTCCGGGCTAGGTCCGGGCTAGGTCCGGGCCATACCAATTTTGCTATGTGGGTACTATCAGTGGACAAGTCCATTTATCATCTGTGACTGAACTAACAGTTTGGCGTTAATTCTTGAAGAATTAACACCAGCCAATTCTTGAAGTGTTAATTCTTGAAGACTGTGCGCTGATATCTTCGTCATGTGACACCATCTTAATGAAAAATGTTTCACTTAGTTTATTGCTGTCATCTGTGTCTTCCTGCACAGTGTGTACTTCTTGTCCTTTCTTCTTTGAGAGACACATTTTTGCATAATGGTTTTGTCCTTACATTTTGCACATTTTTTTTTCCATATGCAGGACATTGTTTTGGTCTGCATTTCTCACCACTAGGGATGGGTACCGGTATCGGTTCTGACATAAACGGTAGTAACCAGACCAAAAAGCAGCGCACATTTCGGTGCTTTATTTCGGTGCTTTTTTTTACTGAGATGTCATATATTTTGGCTTCTAGCCAATCATTTTACCTTTGCAAGCATAGTAGGCGGGCCCAGGTACGTACGTTCTTGTAGAGCAGAGCTACAGATTAAAAATGCCCAAGGCGAAGCGGTCAAAAGTCTGGCTGTACTTCACAGCAAAAGATGCAAACTCAGCAGCCTGCAACAAGTGCTTTAAGCTGATACTGTGCAAAGGAGGTAACTCCTCGAATCTGATGAAACACCTGGCGACGCATAGCGTTTTTTTAAAAGCCGAGAAATGCACCGTATTTGATAGCTTGCTGCAAGACCTCACACCGAGCACATCTACTGCGGGTGTGGTGCCTGTTATCGGACCCGGAATTAGCAACATTCCCCAAGAACCCGGAGAGTAGAGTCCTGGCCACTAGCCCTGCCAGTGTAGAAGAAATGATGGCAGCAGCAGCCGTTCTTCTCTGCGTGAGTAGCTTAATGTTGTTCGTGTGTAATTTACGTTGAGTAGACTAACCACGTTATTAAATTAATGCACGTAAGGTGAACTAGCAAACACCGTCGTAGTTACATGCGGCTGTCTTCTTGTTTGATGGCAGATACTCCCTTCACCCTGGCCAAAAAGGCTAAAATGACCAAAAAAAAAGTGGGAAACAGCTAAACAGCTAAGAGGTTTTTGGACAAAGTGTGTGTTCTTCATTTTTTAAACACCGGTTCGAGCACCGTTTAAGCACCGGCACCGTTTCAAAAGTACCGGTTTGGTACTGGTATCGGATAAAACCTAAACGATACCCATCCCTACTCACCACATCTCTTGCAAGTGAAGATTTCTTTATCATACTTTTTGTTTTAATTGTTTTTTAAATTTAATTCATGGCTTTCTTTTAATTAACACAGCATTCACTGTCTCATTTTCTTGTGGCGCTGCTCCTTGAGCAGACTCTCTAAAAGTCAGCACATGTTGTCACAATAGCTCACTGGCTTGACTTATCTTTATAGCACTTTCCAATGTCAGTTCTGTTTCTGTTTCTTGTGGAGTTTCTTCTCATTAGTTCCAAACACTATTTGATTTCTTATCATGCAATCTCTGAGATCACCAAAATTACAGGACTAAGCTTTAATCTTGAGGTCTGTTAGAAAAGTATCAAATGACTCGCCTTGGTGCTGCACGTATGAGCAAAAGATATATCTCTCGTACATTTCATTATTTTTTGACAGACAGTGCTCGTCAAATTTCTTCATGACTTCATCAAACTTATCTTTGTCCTCGGGCTGGGCAAACACAAAAGTATTGAAGACCTCTATTGCTTCTGTGCCAGCAATGGTGAGCAGCATGGCTATTTTTTTTCATCTGCCCGTCGATCCACTCTGACAACCCCAATATACAGCTTGAACTGCTGCTTGAAAGTCCTCCAACTTGCATCTACATTTCCAGTCAGTTTCAACTGACTTAGCAGTTTTATTGCATCCATCTTGTTGTGTAGCTTCTTACTCTTGACCCCACTCCTGGTGCCATGTAGTTTTCTTATTCATCTAAGAATAAAACATCAAGAATTGTTCCTTGTGCTAGCTTCGCCTAGCTGTTTATTCCTAGACCTCCCTGTCCTTTTTCTCTTGCCTTATTCTTACCTGGGTGCCCTGCTGCTGCGTAAGCAGAAATCTTTAGTGATGCCTTAAGTGTGGACTTCTTTAAGTTGCTTGAAGACATTTCAAGCAACTTGAAACGTTGCTTGAAGATGTTTCACCTCTCATCTGAGAATCTTCTCAGATGAGAGGTGAAACGTCTTCAAGCAACTTAAAGAAGACCAGACGCTTTTCTTTCCTAGCTCCTTAGACTATGATGACCTGGATGACTGCAGAACCTTCACAGACATATATGTTACAAGTACATTTGGATAATGACTGACACTAGCACCATTGACGAACAATGGGCTGTGAGGTCAGTTTCTTTATTGTTAATATGCAAACTATCATAACCATTGATCAACAGCGACTGATCAAAGACCTTTGATCAATGACAATTGATCAATTGCCATGAGTACCACTCACAGAGTTGGGGAATGCCTGCAAGCACAGCATTGTAAGATGGTGAAAAATGTACCCTTAGGCCCCCTCCCCCATTCAGAGATTGTCTCTCCCTTTTCACATAAATGGCCTCCTTGACTCCAAGCTCAAACCAGTGTTCCTCCCTGTCCAGGATGTGTACATTGTCATTAAGGCATGGCAGCTGGCCTGAAGGTGTACATAGACTGTGGGGTCCTGCCCTGATGAGTTAGCTCTTTTGTGTTGTGCCATCCGCTTAGCCACAGGTTGTTTGGCTTCCCTGATGTATGAATCATGGCTATCCTTAGACTACTTGTAATACAGTATACTTAACCACAGAATGCAGAGAAAGTTAGGGTTTTTAGGCTTATGCTCTCTGATGTCAATCAGCTGTTATTATAATGTTCTTGTAGCTTCACTGTGACTGAGAGAGCCACAGCACTCATGGCATATTTAGTGTAAAAGACTTTGTCAGCATCAATTCTAATGATGTGTAAGTACTAGTTTTGGGGGTGTTACTCAGGAAAAATAATGTATTTCACATTACTCGTGACTTTCCTTAAAAGTAACACTGAACATTATTTAATTACTTGCTGGAGAAAGTAAGTTTTTAATGTTGTTGCATAGGATGTGGCACACTAGCTGGAGTGACTAGCTCAAAATTTATGTTAGGCTGGCCATGGCGCTCTGCCTGTTCATAATTTCTTTGCACCTGCTCTACATGTACTAGATCAACTGCTCCCTGCCGTTTCAAAATATGTATGTCTCATCCTTAAAGAAGAAAGCTTTGGCACTATCCCTGTTAGTGAAGAATGTGTTGTTTTCACAACACTGCTTTCATAAAGTTGTCATAAAGTTTTAGATACAAACAGAATCAACTGTGTGGTTTACCTTAGCGCAGCTGTAGGTTTGGTTGGTTATTGGTCATGCTAAAATACATTACAGCACACAGCAGTCAAAGTTCAACCCGCAGCATGCACAAGTACAGTATGCCAGTGCACTTGCACTGCGCTTTTGACAGTACAATGAGATACATTCTTTTCTACTGCAAGCAATAGAAAAGAATGGGTTTCATAGTGCAGCGCAGCATCTGCCGCATTCTGTCTGAAATGGTCTTTACACTAGGCTACTACATACATTGCTTTCTTAGTACTCCCTAAAATGATTTGAAACACAATGTGCCAAACACTATGACAAATGCCTATCCGAATTAGACACACATATGATCTTCCTTTTAGTTTTTATAAATGAACACAAAACTAACAGCACAAAGCAAAGATGAAAACCAGCTCAAAGAGACTTCAAAGCGATCATCACAGTGAGTCTACTGTAGAAGATAAGATAAGATAAGATAAGATAAGATAAGATAACCTTTATTAGTCCCACACGTGGGAAATTTGTTTTGTCACAGCAGGAAGTGGACAGTGCAAAAGTTATGAAGCAAAAATTAGAATAAAATAAAATAAGAATAAATACAGTACACAACTGTACAGAATAGAATAAAATAAAATACTATATACAGTAGAATAAAATTGAATAAAATATACAATAAGATAAAAAGAAAAAGAAACATGAACCGGTAGAAACACAGACTGTAGCCTGACTGCTGATCAGTTTGTTAGGTGTTGAAGACCAGGCTCTGGGCTGCTGGGCTAGGATTGGCATGCACTCAGCTTTATCGTCATTCTCAATTCTTCAATAGCTTTCTTTCTTTGCAGATTTTTGCAAAGAGATGAAGTTCTGTTAGCAGTATAGTGCTGCTGTTATTCTCCTAGAGGCATTTTCCACTTTACCATTGCACTCTTGACCCTTTGTGCAAAGTTAAAGTTATGTCCATCTCTGTACCGCTCCACCATTTACCCCCTTCGCCACACAAACTGAAACTGTCTGCACAGAAAAAAACGTTTTTTTGAAATTGAAATTGAATTTTTTTTTTCATTATAATCACTCGACGTGTTATCAGCATAACTGTATCTATGTAATTAGTGAATTCAGTACAGTAACGTGTTATATTATACCACTACTGAAAATTGAATGTGATTACACCTCCAGGATTATCTGGAAATATCCTTTAGTTTGAAAAAGCTTTTTTGGAAAACCTATTTTTTGTCCGATATTATAACTTGACCTGAATTTTTACCGCAGCCAAAAGCTATGGTAGCCTGTGAAGAATGCAGTGTGTGTGTGTGTGTGTGTGTGTGTGTGTGTGTGTGTGTGTGTGTGTGTGTGTGTGTGTGTGTGTGTGTAGGTTTGTGTGTGTGTGTGAGTGTTTGTGTTTACCACAGTGATTCTACATGGGGAACACATATGACAGGACAGGGAATGTATTCTTGATATTGTTGCTGCTAGCTTTGGGTCTGATAAAGCACTATAAACAGCCACCAGCTCCTACATACAAATTAAGAATACAAATTAAACACAGTAAGAAAGAAAACAAAAGCAAAAACTAAAAAAAGGGCTTTCCCTATATATCATCTCAGTGTTCAGGCTGTCACAAGCTCCAGAATATACACACATGAAACCACAAAGGAGTCCATCACTATTGCTGTCAGGTTTCCCTTTTCAGTTTTGCCCAAACGTTCTTTGCCATAGCTTTGCACTCTCAGACATGATTGTGTTAGAGTAACAATGAAAGTTTGCAGTAACTGAGGATGACTGACTTCATCTCTTAATTCTGAGCATGTTGCCTCCTTTGCCAAACAGACACAGTCACCTTCTTTTCCTGCAGTGAAGTCGCCACAGGTTAATTTGTGAAAAACACTAAAAATATACAACCAGCCTCTAAATGTCGAAAATAGTGCAACGTGGTGAGCACTGCTTCAGAATCATGTACTTAAGTCTTCCAGAATATAGATTGAGCGTGGCAACTTCAAATGGAGACAAGGCAGTGAGTGAGAAGGAGTCAGATTACGTTTCTGGAGTCTGATATTCATGGCTTCAGTCATCCAAACTGTCATCCGAACAAGTTCATGTGGTTTGTTATCATTCATTCCACAGTTCATTTTCTGCATTGTCATTAAGGTCAAACCAGCAGCAACAAAGCAGTTCTAAATCAGTGTGTGATTCTCTTTAGGGGACAAATGAAATGATTAGGGGCACTTCTAAAGCATGGTGAATAGAACCAAACATGATTTTAACTCCAAACTCTTCCTACTCAACCTCATCTCTGATACATGTGTTGTCTTTTGTGGGGGTTGATATTTATAATTAATTACTCTAAGTATCTTTTTTCAAAGTAGAATTACAGAAAAACACAGTTGTTGTCTGAACTGAACCTTGTTACAGATAAAAACACACTGTGACTGCTTAGGTGAGATGTATTTTGTGAGCTCAGTGGTGTACATTTTAGCTAAAGAGAGAAAGATGACTGTGTAATTTACATGATAAATAAACTTATATGAAGCTGAGACCTCTCTGCATTTAATCATTCTTGTTATTAATCTCTGGCTCTCTTGCACAGCATGTCTTTTGTCCAGTTGTCCTTCTCTCACCTCTGCTGGAGGTTTCTTCCTGTTAAAAGGGAGTTTTTCTATCCCACTCTTACCAAAGTGCTTGCTTATAGGTAGTCATATGGTTGTTGGGTTTTTCTCTGTATGTATTATTGTAGGGTCTACCTTACAATATAAAGTGCCCTGAGGTCACTGTTGTTGTGATTTGACACTGTATAAGTAAAACAGAACTGAATATGTAAGCATATTGATCAATAGTGGCCACATTAACCAAAACAACATTTATATTCATTTACAATGGATTTGTGCCTTCTAGATAAACCTTAAGAATAAACTGAAACTGTAAAGCTTGAGGCTGAAGAACAAAATATTACAGAGCTAGAGAGAGAGCTTGTGTCAGATAAAGTTTGAATTGAAGCTAGTATTTTTCATGCAAATGTATACCGATAAAGCCATAGAATACACCTAGGATGTGCATAACCTATTCTAACATTGGTCTTAACAGTTAAAAAATCCCGTACCCAGAGAGAACCCACACAAACACGGGGAGAACATGCAGACTCCACACAGAAAGATCCTGGCCTGCTGGTGGAAATGAACCTCACGACCTTCTTGCTGTGAGGCAACAGTGGTAACCATGCTGCCTCTCAGTTAAAAATTAATAACATTAAATTAAAAACAGAAAGTACTCACTGTAACACTGAGGTGAACACTCCTCACTTCAGTCTAGACAGGAAAGCACAAAGACTTGTTGTTGTGATGGCCATAATGGATCAGGCTACTCAAAGACTCAAAATCAATAAAACTGTCTTGGTACCAATCTCATGAAATAGATGCAGCTATCCCGATCACTGTGAGCTATACTCAATGTTCTCATTTTCAACTAAACTTTTGTCAAGGACCAGCAAGAGGTTCTTTTCATCTGATCATTGTGATCGAGAGGTCACCCAGGTATCACTGTACCCTGGGGAGCTCCCAAACAACTTATGCTACAGCTATAGCCTTTGAAACATCAAAGCTTTCCCAGACAAAAGGCACACATATCACTTATCTTATCACATGCTGCCTCATGACCTTTTATGCTATTGCACATGTGACCTTTCACAGCAGATACATTCGGGCCAGTTAATCAGTCGTGAGGAAAAATCATTGCTAACCACCAGGTTTAGAGTCAGTTTAGCACTTTTGCTGCGAGTACCAACAGTATAGGTGGTTTAAGGGTTAGGTAGTTAATTATTAATATTAACAATAATACTACAAATATGAATATCCATGAAACTTTAAGTTTACTAATAGAACAGATCTGAGCTTTTATTTGATGGACATGCTAGCTCTTTTCTCCTCCATAATATGTTGGACATAATGCTAATATGAAAAAACACATTTTACTCTAAGGGAATGACTGGGATACTGTTATTTATGAGTGTACTTGTCATGGTCCTCCTGTGCATCTCTGTCATTTCTCTTTTCCTCTGTTCATTTTGGTTTTCTCTCTCTCTCCCTCTCTTCATGAATGTGTGGTGTATTTTGTGTGTGTGTGTGTGTGTGTGTGTGTGTGTGTGTGTGTGTGTGTGTGTGTGTGTGTCCAACGCCTCCCTTTGCAGGGGAGGGATCCTTCTGGGATCTCTGCCCTCCTCCAGCGTACACCTAAAGTAATCAAGCCCACTTGTTTGTCATCTGCTAATCAGCTGGCTTCTACTTATACTGACAGCAAACCTTCAGTTTTCACCTGAGCGTAAAACAATCCTCAGACGAAGAGGTTTATTGATGGGTTTTTTTTGGCGCTGTAACACCCGCTGGAAAATGAGCTGTTCATCATGGGTGAAAAATGTGAGTTTCACATTGACTCAGTTTCCTACCTAGGCTGCACTGTAGAGAAGGGGTCGATCAGAGCTGACCCAGTGAAGATCAAGGCAGCAATAGACTGGCCAACACCAGCCACTCGAAAGAATCTCATGCGCTTCCTCGGGTTAACCAACTTTTACCACCGGTTCATTCACAATTTTAGGAAAATTGCTCTCCAATTCACAAACCTCACTTCTCCTAAGGTAGCCTTCCAGTGGAGCAATGCAGCAGAAAAGGCCTTTTCTACTTTCAAGGATCTGTTCACTTCGTCACCCATCCTCATCCAGCCAGATACCACCCAACAGTCCATTGTGGAAGTGTACGCTTCTAATTCCGCAGTTTGGAGACATCTTATTCCTGTGCAAAGAAGGTAAAATGCACCCTTGTGCCTTTTTCTCTTGTGGTGGTGCTGGGTTGAGCTGAGTGGATCAATTCATCGTTTGGACTGACCACAAAAACCTTGCATACCTCAAAGCAACCAAGCGACTGAATTCAAGACAAGCCAGGTGGGCCCTCTTCTTTGCTTGTTTCAATTTTGTAAACACTTACCAACCTGGCTCCTGGAATGTCAAACCAGATGCCTTATCCTGACAATTTTCAACTGCTGACACTACTGCGGAGAAGATGACTGTCCTGCATCATTGGTTCTGTCCTGGGAAATCGAGTCATTTGTCCGAAATGCCCAACGGGACGAACCTGACCAAGGTAACAGTCAACCCAGCCATTTGTATGTTCTATCTTCTGTCCAGTCCTGAGTCATCCACTGGATACATACTGCGGTTTTGAACAAAATTATGCTCAGACTTCCATCACAAACACCCTAATAAGCCCAGTGAGCGCCAGGATCCTTGTTGGATCTGTCCTCCTCCAGTGCACACCAGAAGCAATTAAGCCAACCTTTTCATGATCTGTTAATCATCTGGTTTCTATTTAGTGAGAGCAAACCTTCAGTCTTCAACTGAGCATTGAACAAACTGTGGTAGTGAAACTTTCTCTCATCTGTAAGTCTGCTTCCCTGTTGTTTCTCTGATTACTTGCCTTCTGATTACTGTCTTCTAGTCTGTACAGAAGCCCTGGCATGTATCTCTGGAGGAGAGGAAATTGTGTGCAAGAGATTTATGGAGAAGAGACTGTTCCTGCGTCAAGAGTGATCAGACACATTGGATTTTCACTATCAGACAAACCTGCTTTGTGGACCTTGTAAATAGAGATTGTGGATCTTCCCTTGATCACTCTAAATATACTCACTGAATTTGATCTTCTGAGTCTTGCGTTCAAGTCTGGCTTGCACATTGGTTATGACAATATTAATCCCTCTTAATTTAAAAGAGAACTAGATACCCTTCTAACTATTATACCATTCATTCGATTATTGTTATATTATTTTTTACAGAGAGCTAAAGAAATTGACTTGGATTCATCAACCATAAGAACATAAAAGGTGATGGCGGGTCAGTTTGTGTTTTGAATGAACAGTCATTACATAGGTGGGGCCAGATATAATATTGATTCCAAAGTATTTTAGCACAATTTACTTTGTTTCTTGAGATATTAATAAAGATATTAGTAAAGATATTTGTAATTAGCAGTTAGTAAAGCCAGACTCAAAATCCAGGCATTTTTAGTAACTAACTTGTGAATATGTGAAGAACAGAGATTCTGGCAGGAACTTTGCCATCCTAGCCATGGCAGCAATCCCACCTTATTAGGTTTAAAGTGTTTAGTCTGCTGAGTGGTTATTTTCTTGCCCCACCAATGTCCTCTAACCTTTTCTGCTCAGTTTTCAGAGGGTGATGCACTGCTGCTCAGTTGCTGTTACTATTTGTTGTTGCTTTTCTAAAGATAGTATTGATACTGCAGTTCCAGCAGTTTTGGTGGAAAGCAAGCAGGGTAATTATTTCCTGCATTTTGACTGAAGGTGCTGATCACTGAAATGTGCTGCTCTAGTGCTGCTCTAATTTCTAGGGATAGAAATTTGCAAACTCATAGCATTTGATAACAATTTAAATTAAATCTAAAGGTTTTAAAATAAGACCTTATTTCGATTAAATCAGTGAGTTTTTGTCTGTGCAGTGAGTAAGAAGTCTCTTGGCTGACAGTCTCTTCAGACAGCTCAATGCCCCATCAAATAATAGCTGTCAAATAGTAAATGTCACAGCACATTTCCCTCAAACAAACTTCAAAAAATGCCACAAATCTGTCAGCCATCATCATGTTAACAACAGTAACACAACCTGTGCTTTAATGGTCAGATCTGGGTTTTAGTTATTTGCCCAGTGACTGAATGAGATGAATCAAGTTGCAGAGTAGCTATGGAAGCTGACAGCGTATTACTTGAGAACATGACAGGAAATTAATTATATTATATCTTCAGCAGTCTTTGAGTTTTAAACTAAACTCAAGGATGCATGTTGAGCTTCTCATGATTCTGTTTAGGAGCTTTTTCATTTGCTCTGTTTATGAAGGAACATATGTCTTTCTCATTAGAAATCATTGTTCACATAGTTCAAAGTCAGATGATGCCACTCTTCCCAGAAAGAGGGTAACTGGGATGAGTAGAACAACAAAATAAAGGTTTGAAGCACTCACTGGAGGACAATTAAGGACTTCCTGAAAAGGTGGAGTCTGTGCTGTTACTTGAAAGAAGCTGGTGGTTCAAAAGACATTTTACCACAATTCTGTTTTCCACTTTTATTTTCTTTTAATCATATCATGAATGTGATTTAGAAACACACTCTCACAGACAGCAGAACCATTATAGTGCATTTCCATTGTGATTGTATGGCAGCTCTTATTTTACCATGCAGTCCAGTCACACCAAAAAGATCTGTTGTTAGATTTGTTTCCTTTATTTGTCTCAGTGTGGTATTTAATCTATTTTTCATCTCAAGCTGTGAAGACAAGTCAGACAGAAGGTACACAGTCTCTTCACTCAAACTATACATCCAGTAATTCTTACTTTCCCCACTTAGAGACTCATTTATTCTATGCTGTAACATTTTCCATTGACTCTAGTGTGTTGATTCGTATTTTACCAGGGTCAAGCACATATCAAAGATGTTCTATGAATACATTCAACAGGTTTCTGAAGAAGTATGATTGTTATTGGAACCCCCCCCCCCCCAGCAACTTCTATCATACAAATTAATTTGAACTGTTAAATTTGAACTAATTAACCTTTACCATTAAGCTGTTGTGTGCTATTAACATAATATTGTCATTTTATTATAAATAAAATATAGCATTTTATTATGTGTACATTGCATATGGATACTCCTAAAGCACTAAAATATGTCCACTATGTTCTTCAGGGCTAAGAGATAAGCCTGTGTCAATCCGAGTTTAGTATAGTCATAGTTCATACTAGTGTATAACACCAGAAAAATAAAACTATTAGCCTGCACTCTTTCAGAAATGAGTTACAAAATTTCAAACGAATACCTTTATTTCCAAACATAAAGCAAAATCCCAAAAAATATGCACACAGTTATTCTCTGAAACTGAAAACTAGCCAATGCATGCTTTCATGCATGTATGCATTTTAGATAGCATTTAGCTGCATCTTTGGATATTTATTTTTTATTTTCACCTTTTTTCCTACAACTTGACCATCTTTGACCATCTTTAGGCATTTTACAGATGTCTTAAGCAGCATTGCTTTGAACCCAGTATCATGGCAAAGTGTGTAATAGACATGCTGTTTTACCATGTTCATTTTACACTTTGCTTTTCCAAAGCATAAAATTGAGCCCCATGTAGAAGCTGCAGTAAGCAGCAGTACCAGTAGAGGGCGCTCCTTTATTTCAAGTCAACGTTAACCTCCTAAGACCTCTTCCATGGCATGCATTTTTAATTTCTCTTTGATATTTGGGTATATTGGCACCTGATGTAAAAATGTAAAAATTGAGAGCCACATATGAGGATATTCGTCTACAATTTCGATTGAACAGTAGCAGTACAATGTCCTCGTAAGTGGATATCAGGCCCTTGTAGGGCAAAATTGAGTATTTTGGTCTAAATAACCCAAAATGTGATGTCCACATATGTGGACGCCAGGTCCTAGGAGGTTAAATTGATCATAGGAAAGCATTTAAACAGATATTACTGAATTTACAAGTAAATACATATTAGCCACCTAGCTTAATCGTTTCTGCAAAAGAAGGACCATGGAATGTATTTCATACTTAATAGCAATTTTATGTCTTTAAACATATTATCATTTACAATTTCACGATTTTAGAGGCCAAAAGTGAAATGGACATGGTGGACTGTTGTAGCTATTACACGCTTTGCCATGTTATCAATTTGATTCTGAAGATTCCAAGCTCTGGTTGCCTGGGTAATCTTCTAATGCATTTACTACCAGGTCATGTGTCAATCAGCACTATTTAGCACTCTCACTAGTAGATAAACTTTTTGCAAATCCCTTGAGTCACTCAGTGTGAGAAAAACTTTTGTGAAAAGCTCATGTCTGTTCCTGGCCCAGAACGACGACCCAGTTGAAGTTTAGAGCCAGAAACCCATTCTACTTTCAAAATTAGGCTTCAAGTGTTCCTTTTTTGATAAAGTTTATAGTTAGAATTTGATCTGTTGCTCCCACCCCATTCCTTAATTTTTCTGCGACAGGCTCAGGCTGCTGGGAGATTATGAATTATTCAGGGAGGTCTTCTTTTCCACTATGGCATCTCATTTATTTCTGTCTTCTTTTCCCTGTTTTCAATGTGTTGCTGTGTTTGTTGTTTGTGGTGTTTTAATTCTCCTTATTTTTTTCTTCTCTATCCCTCACTCCCACCTGGTCGCAGCAGGTGGCTGCTGTTTACTGAAATGGGTTCTGGTCCTGTTAAAAAGGAGTTCTTCTTTCCCAATGTTTCCAAGTGTTTGCTGATCAGCTGATCACTGGGGTTTTCTTGCTAATATTGTAGTTTATAACACACCTTGTTTTGACTGTTGTTATGAACTGTTGCTTGGGTGTGATGTGTGTACTGTGAGGTCAATCAACTCACTCCTGTTTCTGTGTTATAGCTGCTCAAGTAGACTTTTTCGGTGGGCCAAAATGCCAATAAGACCACCAGAAGATGTAACATTTGCCCTGATGGATGATCTGTCCTGATCTCTGTCATAGATGTAACTCTGTCTGTGTAGCTGCATTTAGGAAATAAGTGCTTAAAGTTAAAGTGTTGACAGCGTATCCACTTTGGGGAATCACCAGTAAAAGTTATTTCCTCAGTTATTTATTATTTAAGCCAGCATTAAATGAGTAAAAAGTATCGGATCCCTTTTGTTTAGAAAACCACAGTGTGTAAAACAGTTAGCTGCAGTGCATCTCCCCAAAAGAGAGTAACCCCCCTGGCAGTCCAGCGTTTTCTATGAGCATCTATCTAACTAGTTAAAACCGGTGGGGAGAAGGCCATTTGGCCATATGCATACCTGGTGGCCCAGGTCATGTCTGTGGCCTAGTCCAAAATCTCGATTAAGTGAAATGACCAGACTTTTACTGGAAGCCCCCCCACACACAGACCAACCTACTTGACTCCCACCACCGTCTGGAACACAAACCCGGAGTAATCAGGACCTACAACACTGGGCAGAAACCGTTCCCTCTAAGCCAGAATGACACGGCAGACAGTTACGACACCAACTGTCTGGGGCAAGACAGTGGGTTCACCTGAAACCTTGGCTGATTGTTACCCGCATTCGTTTTTACACTTTGGCTCCTGTGTCCACGACCCTCTTAGGGAGACTCCCAACATGGCTTAAAAATGTGGAACTCTCCACAATTTCTCTTAGAGCTAAAGAAGCTTCTCGGATGAGAGGTGAATTATCTTCTAGAAACTTAAAGAAGTTCAGACACTTGTCTTTCCAAGCTCCTTAGACTACGATCATCTTGATGACTGAGGACCTTCAGACAGACCACAGAATTCTATTTTTAGAGTTTTAGAATTCACAAAGGACCTCACAGCTGTAATTGTTATATTTTCTAGGGAAATGAGGAATTGGGGATTTGGTGAGGAGGAGAAGGGAGGGTTTTGATGCTCAGATTTCTGAGGGGTCAGGAACTGGCATTACCATATTAAGGAGTCTAGCTGGTATACAGAATGTGTGCAAGTAATTTGTTAGTGAAGTAGCTGTAAAATTTGCATACTCTAATTACTATAGTTATTTTTGATAAAATCAGGACTCGAGAAGAGCTTGAAATTCAGCAATTCATGTACACCTTTCCTGTGTTTGTGATACTTGGTTGTTTCTCATTTGTAAAACGATTAGAAGTGTCACACCAATAACCACCAAAACAAAAAACAAAAACAAAAACTGAACCCCAGAGCCTTGCTCTCCATGTCACTGAGTTGGAGCTTTTTTTGGAGGAGGACTGCACCTATATATTTTACTATAATGGAAAATTTCGACACATTTTAGAAACAACAATCACAAAGCAATATTTTTACCTTTCCATCGTTTGAGTTCCCTTAAGCCTATTTATAGATGATCAAAAGGCTTATCTGGGCATACAGTTACACAGCTTATAGAAAAATGGCAAAACATTTTTATAGTAATCTAGAATTCCTTTTCTTATGTAGGTTGTATTTGTTGTATCATCCCTCCTTTTGACACATTGGGCCTTCCCATGTGTCAATTTGTCATAATTAGGAGGAAAAAAAAGTTAGGTATATTGTCTTTTGGGCAACATCAGGGCTTCTCATTTGGGGTAGCTTTACTCTTGGCCTGTAAATCTGTGTTAAGAAATGAAGTTATTGTGGTTGTCATAAATATCATAATGTCAATATCATAAATTAGTCTCCTCACACCCTGCCCATAATCTGTTCGAACTGCTGTCATCAGGCAAAAGATACAAGAGCATGAAAACAAATACTAGACAGATAGCAATTTCTATCCTGTAGCTGTTGGGGCTTTGAATTACAACTAATCACCTACATTTCAGCCTGACAAATACGGTGCATTGGATGACATCCTGTGATATTCTGTGCATTAGTGTTTCTGTGCAATAAAGCTCTACTTATTATTACAGAATGACTGTGTTCTACATCTTTTTTAGCCTTCTTTTGTAATCATTTTTAAACTTTCTTCTCTTGACACTGCAGGGACTGTACTTAATTTCATTGTGCTTGTTACAGTGACAATAGAAATATTCTGATTCATGCTGGGCAGTTCTAGACAGGCATATATGAGGGGCAGACAGAAATGTAAATGGGGCAAATGGTGGCAACGGAAGCGGGAAAGGGGTGGGCTGGTGGTGGCATGCTCTGCATAACTGTTTTTGTCATGTAATTGGATTGCAGTTTGTCAGGCCTCTACCCTAAGACCTGACCAACTTGGATGTCCCACATGAAGGCTAAGCTTCTGATGGTCTAGCTCTTAGACCACCAGAAGCAGACCATGTAATGGTGGCAATCCTTCAGGGGGAAAACCGAAAATTTAAACAACACAAAATAAAATAAAATATTCCTCATCAGATTATAACAACTAAAAACATGACATTTACCTTAACTGGATGACCTATGTCATATATATACGAACCCAACAATAACACTTCTCACTATTGCCAGTATTAACAAAAATAAAAAGACTAGGCCAAGTTATAAAAAAAAGTGAATTCACCAAGTCTTGAAAAATAAAACTGAAAAATAGAATTAAAAAAAAAAAGAATAATAAAAAATAAATCCATCCAGATCTTTACAACCAACAACATACAATTTATCTTAATTGGATAGCCTAATTCAAATAAATTTGCATGTAAAAATAAAATAAGACCTCTAAATATAGCCATTTACAAAATTAAAAAGAGTTGGTATAGTAATTTTAAAAAAACAAACAAAAAAACAATTCACCATGTCTTTTCCTACAATTCTCAAATTAATTTGTAGAACACAACAGATTTAGAACAGAACATTTTAACTTTTTCTTCTTTTTTTTGTCTTATTTTAAACGTGTTTGTTTTGCAAGGAGAGGGAGAAGGGAGCGAGAGATCAACAGACGGATTGGTGCAGCAGCCGCAGTGATGCGGACACTGTGTCAGTCTGTTGTGGTGAAGAGAGAGCTGAGTGTAAAAGCGAAGCTCTCAATTTACCGGTCGATCTACGTCCCTACCTTCAGCTATGGTCACGAGCTGTGGGTAGTGACGAGATCGCAGATACAAGCGGCGGAAATGGGCTTCCTCCGAAGGGTGGCTGGCCTCTCCCTTAGAGATAGGGTGAGAAGTTCGGCCATTCGGGAGGGGCTCAGAGTAGAGCCGCTGCTCCTCCACATCGAAAGGAGCCAGATGAGGTGGTTCGGGCATCTGACAAGGATGCCTCCTGGACGCCTCCTGGGGTGAGGTTTTCTGGGCATGTCCCACTGGGAGGAGGCCCCGAGGCAGACCCAGGACACGCTGGGGAGATTATATCTCTTGGCTGGCCTGGGAACGCTTTGATGTTCTCCCGGACAAGCTGGAGGAGGTGGCTGGGGAGAGGGAGGTCTGGGCTTCTCTGCTTGGGCTGCTGCCCCCGCGACCTGGCCCCGGATAAGCAGACGAAAATGGATGGATGGATGGATGGATGTTTTGTCTCTACCAGACTGATACTGTGAGAAGAACAATGGACTAGTCTACCATTTACTGTACAAATATAGTTGTATTTTTTAGTTGTTTGAAAACAGAGATTTTGCGCTGCTCTGCCTACTGAGAAACCTAATACTGGGTCATTTGCATACTAACAGTGATTGGATGTTTTGCTGGGGGGAGGGCGAGAGGGGGTTCGCTGCTGAGTTCTGTGTGAGCCTGTGCACAAACAGAGCACAGAGGGAAAGAGTGAAAAAGAGGTGAAACCATCTCATTTGTGCATTCATATTGTATGAAGGAAAGGATCAGACTGAACAGACTGAACTGTTGTGTTGTTCAGTCATTTGTCAAATTGTTGTTCAGTTCAGTCATCTTACGATTTTAATATATTACCACTAAATTTATTGACTCATCACTGGTTGGTAGCACCAGGCTATTAAAAAGTTAATTCTCCAGGCTGCAGGACAACAGGTTAACTGGTGTCTGTCAGCAGTGGATGAACTCAGCATTTGGTAGCAAGTGTCAAGTTTTCCGATTTTAGCAGTAATGAGAGATATGGGCATGTTTGTGAGTGTAAGCTGGTCTTCATTGCGTGTGTGTGTGTGTGTGTTAGTAGGCGGGTAATGCATTCTCTGTTTGCCTTATTTTCATCTTTTAACTTTTGTTGCAATGCTTAGGACCATTTCTCAACCTCCGCTCCAAGTCAGTCGGCCTCAGTTTTTCCTTAACCCGATTTTCATGCGTCCCCACACTAAAAGCAGTTTCATTGTTCCTCCATGTTCTATTCTCCCTCCTTAATATATTCTTCTTTCTTCTCGCCACTTCTGTCTGCCTCTCCCACATTCTGCAGCAGTTCATAGTTGTGTGTATTATCAGCAGTCCTGTGGGCAGTTTTTCTTCAACTTTGTCTTGTTTTTCTCAGTTCCTTCCATTGAAACTTTTACTCCATGTGTGGCAAATCTAAAAGTCTTTCCAGCTCCATTCACACACAGTGATATTGCAGGTGAACCTTCCAACTCCCATCTTGTGATTGAGAGAGCATGTCGCCATCCATGATGGTGTTTGTATATGCTGCTGGTCTCCCAACACTTTACTGACCAAGTATCATACTTGGTCAGTATGGACTTATTTGGACTTATTTGGTCATTTTGGCTGTAAAAGGGCGTGAAATCATACCACAAGTAAATGCTTTCGCCCCTTTTTTCAGAATAACCTCGGCTTTCAATATCTGGCAGTCATTTTACATTATTGTATTGTTAATACAATGGAACAACAGTTTAAAGTGGAAAAAAACCAAAAATTGACTGTTTTTTTCAGAGTTATAGTTAAGTGGAAACTGATATTCACCATGAACAAAATTTAACACAACATCAACTTTAAATATGAAGTTGCTCTGGAACTTTATTTTGTCTTCAGAGAGAGGTTAGTTGTCCTTGAAGCTTGTTTTTCAGGATAAGATGTACATGGAGGTGAAGCTGTGAAATATTTAGCCAAAAACTCAGCCTGGGTGTATTTCTCCGAAAAGGTTGATTCTGTATATCTGGACGTAGCGTTTTCAGTGGGAGAAACACTTCGTCACTCATCCAAGTGACTTCTTTAGTCTCAGCTGACTGCAGGTTTCCCCAATCTTATAAACAGTACATTGGCACAATAACTGAACCTAGCCCACTGAATGAACAATGGGCTGTGAGGTCAGTTCCTTGATCATTAATATGCAATTTGTCATGACTATTGATCAACAACCACTGATCAAAGCTCATTGATCAAAGATAATTGTTTATTGATCAAAAAATATTGATTAATTGTCATGAGTTCCATTCACAGAGACTTGGGGAATGGCTTCAATCACAGCATTGTAAGATGGTGAAAGCTGTACCCTTAGGCCCCCTCCTCGATTTAGAGATGGTCTTTCCCTTTTCACATAAATGGCCTCGTTGACTCCCCGCTCAAACCAGTGTTCCTCCCTGTCCAGGATGTGTACATCATCATAATTGAAAGAGTGGCCACTGGCCTCTATGTTAATGATGTTGATCTGTCATTTTGCTCCGGCCTCTGTGCTCGTGGAAGAGATCGATCCAGGTCGAGGTTCACCTGCTACTGATACAGTGACACATTTATTTAATATCATTTTTCATCACTGCTTATTAACACTTTTCCTCTCTGATTCTCTTTTATTTTTTCTGGCAAGAAAGAACCTCTTCGGACATTAAACTACTTCTCCCCATTTTTTTTTCCACTTCTCTTCATCTTCTTATTCATCTTTTACTTCTCTCAAGAATTTTTCTTTAATACTTCACCTTCAGTTTCATATATTGTTACTTTTTATTCCTATTCTTTATTTATACCTTTATTATTGTTCATCTATAAATAGTATTTTGTTTCTCCTTTTTTTCCTCCAAAAAGAAAAAATTGGACTTTTTCCATTTTAACCCCAGAAACCCCTTTTAGTATCATTTTTATATTTATTTATTCTACTTTATTCTACTTAATTTTATTTATTTTGTGTTCCCTGGGGGCTGCTCGTGACCTGTAGTATCACCCTCTGCCCTCCAGTTTGACAATTCCCTATCTGCACCCTTGTCAGGGCAGCTAGTCCTCTCTCATGTCACACTCTAATCACTCTTTCACAGAGTTTGCATAACTTTATTCAGGACACTCAAAATCATGCTCCCACACAGTTTATTGCAACTATCAATCTCCCCTTAAGAGCTGGTCTGTTTGTATGACATAACAAGCAACCAGCAATTGACCCAATCAGCTGCTTCAGTTGTCACCGTGAGGTTTCCGCAGCCAGACAGCCCGTTGACACCGTGAGGTGTCAACAAACTGTCTGTTAACTTAGCTGAAACACCGTTAGTAACTACCAGTCGCTTTAAATCCCCACACAGTCTCACAATCCACAGCCTTCACTTAATATCACACACTCCCAGCCACCAGCCACAGGCATGCACTCTCTAGAATTATTTTCTCGTTTAATGTCACAGTTTCTAAGTAATCTACAATTATCTGGGATCCCAGAATATCACATTTACATTTTAGAATATTTGCTTTCTTGATTTTCCCAATGGATTTGCTCAGGTTGTTAGCCCACCTGTTTATATTGAATAATTCTCCCGGCGTTTTTGCTTGAGTCATCGCCTATCTATTTGAATTATTAATTTTAATAAATTCTAGCAACGATATTTGCTCAGATCGTCAACTACCTGTTTAATTAATATCTAATTTAATTAAATTTTTCCATGATGATTTCTGCTCAGGTTGTCACTACCTGTTTAATTAATTCTTAATTGTAATTCATTTTAATCAGTTAATGCTACTGTCAAACAGCCAATATGGTTCTATAAAATTTATTATTTTTGTTTTTTCTTTTCACTATCTTTGCGAATTCTGCCCTCCACTTCCTTTACACTTTACACAGAATTTCAGTTCAGAATTTCGGTTCATAAACAGCAGGCTTCTGCTTACGTTATCAGATCTGAGACGTCTTGTGAGTTTTAAAGGGTTCTGCTGGAAATGTCCACTCCTTGGTGTGGTCCAACTTATCCTCAGTGGATCACATCAGGGTCTCCACTTTGACAGCGTGTTTGTTTATCCACCTTGAGGAATCACCACTAAAACACTTCTTTCTTCAATTATTATTTAAGCCAGCATTAAATGAGTAAAAAGTATCGGATCCCTTCTGTTTAGAAAACCACAGTGTGTAAAACAGTTAGCTGTATGGCGTCTTCCCAAAAGAGAGTAACCCCCGTGGCAACATCTATCTAACCGGTTAAAACTGGTGGGGAGATGCTGCTTATTTTGCAGGCCCTGAGCTAAGAGGTGGCCATGAGAGATATCAATCACCAGTTATCGTGTCTACTGCTGCCCCTGCACATTCCTTTATACTGATATATGTGAAGGTTTCTAAGTAATTGTCCAATCAGTAAGAAACTAAAGACTCAATTAATCCCAAATAAAAATCAAACCCAACAGTTTTAAAAGCATATTTAGCTGCATCTTCTGTTAGAATGTTACCAGGTTGGTTGGTTGCAGACTTAGGTTATTTTTTTTTTAGCTACCTAATACCAGAACCAATAACTCTGGGGGAGAATAAGGACACCACAACTAAAAGTCAGTTTAATAGGTACATTTTTGTGCTGTCCCTGGCTGCAACAATGAGTTCTATGTTACACCCGAGCATATACTCTCAACTCTTACTCTGTCTTATGCAGTAAGCGGTTCCTCGTTTTTTGGCTAGCTGCACTGAAACGGGAAAATCTGGGTTTGCAAAGCACTTTATAGATAAGGACAGTGCGGAGGAAAGCCTGTCTGAGTCAAGTGACAGGTGGTTCACTGGACCGACCAGCTGGAATCAGAAAATTTTATTTTTCCTTGTCTGGCTTTGTGTACCGAGCAGTGGCAATCAGCTGATGCAATCAGCTGATGCAATCAGTGCTATTTTATGCAGTAAAATAATCTTTCTCTTCACAAGCACATCCAAACAGTTTACATATAACAGCCCACTACATGCACATCACACCACAAACATTACTATGAAGCACATTCTAGAGTCCCATCAACATGTCTGCAGGGAAAATAGGTTGATGTGTGTGATGGAAAAAAACCAAACAAAACAAAACAAAAAAACCCCTGCAAAGTCTGGAGTGTTGGACTCCAGCTTGTCGGTCTGGTGATTCAAGTCTGTTGACCACAACCAACCAACCAATGTTCTGTACTGACAGAATATGATGCTAAACATGTTTTTAAAGCTTTAAGCACTTATTTCTTAAATCCAGCTATACAGACAGTGTTGCATCTACGTTGGTTTTTTGGAGGTGTCCATGGGCTCCACAATCAAAATTAGCATTAGTGTTAGTAATTTGTGTTTCATTTCCACTTTAAAACAGTTTTTGAAAAGTTTAAAAGAGTAATGTAATACATAAGAAAACATTAGATTTGCATAGAGGTGTAGAGGTCTGTCTTTCACAGCATATTTTATATCTGAATGATACCGAGGTATTACATAATGTAGTAAAAAATATTTACTAAAACCTCAAACCATCTAAAGATCCAGCCTCCCCTGTAGCAAGTAGCACTAAGCCACGTGTTGGCATAACAAAATGTTGTAGCAAGTAAAATTTAATTGGCAATTCTTTGAGCACCAATTTCAGACACAGATTATCTTGATTAAAAAAAAAGCATTATTATCATTTGTGTATGAAGTGAAATATTTAATTAATCCTTTTCCTTTTGTCACCGAAATAACATATTGTAACACACAGGAATGTTTTATGCCTACCATTAGAAATAAAGCAGTACAAAATTCACTGGGGATAGATAGCTTATGAGTACACCACACCTCCAACCTCCTAACCTAAACTGTTAACACTGGATTGCTTAATTTTTTCCTTCTTATTGATAGCAGGTTATCATGTTGTTACCAAGGTATTACACTAGTATTACTACTTGGTTTGTCTTATGGGCAAAATAATATATAATATATATGGCCCCTATAGCATCATTTCCACATTATTACCATTATTTATTACCATTTTAGCTTTAATAGAAAGTACTAACCTTCAGTATAAGTATCACATTTAATTCATTTAACTCTGTGAGCAACCACGATGGTTCAAAGCATCACAGTACTTATGAGGCTTGTAAACTTTTTAAAAATTCAAACTGCCCATATACTGAATTTGCAAAGTCATACAGTTTTATTAGTATTATTTATTCGGCAGATTATTTGATTCTTTTGTTTTTTTAAAGAACATGAAACATTCAAGGTTAAGCACAATATCAGCATACTGAAATGATAGAATTTATACAGAATTAAACCAATACTAAAATCAGGTTTTGTGTCTGTCATCTTATAGCACCAGAGAGAAAAGAAGCTTCAGCTTCATGTTTGGATGCATCTTTATGAAATGGACTCTGCAAGTTTCTATAATAAAATCTCAAAGAAGATCTGGTTCTTTTTATCATAGAACCAGATCATCAAACACTCACGTCATCTCACCCTCTCTCTTTTCTGTTGCTGTTGTCTTCTTTTCTACTTCTTTAACCTGAACATACAACCCAATAATGAACCAAGAGAAGCAAGGACTTACTCTGAATATACAGAAGGGTAATGAGGGAAGTGGAAACACATGGGAAACACAGCTGACACAAATGAACATGATGCCGGACGGGAAGCAAAACTAAACATACAGCACGTTTAAAAATGTATTATTAAGTACATTTTTTGACGGATATAGTAGATAAATCTTTAATATGTTTTAATATTTATTCAATGTTGAACTAAAAAGTACCTTGAAACATTTTTTGAGCTATGTTATTGTGAATGTGTGGCCCCTAACGTTAATGATAGCTGACTGATTAGCATTTATAAATCAGTTAATTTGCCCAACCAATTTGTTGCAGCTCTAAGGAATTACTGAAGTGTTGTTCTATGAAATGCACTCTGTTTATAAAAAGAAACTCTATGATTTACAACATTGCATGTAAGTCATTGTGAGGATGGTGTTCTTTGGATCATGCTCAGCATTTCTCTTGCTCCAAAGACAGCAGATCGAGTTGATGCCAAAGAGCTCGATTTTGGTTTCATCTGACCACAGCATAGAATCATTTAAATATTCACTGGCAAACTTGAGATGGGCCTGTACATGTGTCTTCTTGACCAGGGTGTTACCAATTGTATTCGTGGTTACTGTGGTCCTATCTGCCTTCAGATGATTAACAAGTTCCTCCCATGTAGTTTTATTCTGATCCACCAACGTTTTCATGACCATCATGAAAAATCTTTCATGGAGCTACGGACCAAGAACAATTGATGTTCAATTTACCTTTCTTCTATTTCCAGTTGGTTCCACCAACAGTTGTTCCCGTCTCACCATGTTTCTTGCTGATGGTCTTGCAACCCATTCCAGCCGTGTGCTGTCTCTTGTCTCTGACGTCCTTTGACATCGTTGACCTTTGATATCCTCTTTGGTCTCATCCATGGTGATAGAAAACATGGAATGGAAAAAAAATGATTCTATGGACAGGTGTGCTTTATGAGTTGAGGTTAGGAGCATCTGAAATGGATTGATTGGCTATAATATGTGTGCCACATGGGCACACCGCCAATCTGTGGGAACCACAATTCTGGCTGTGTTGAAGTAGATCAAATATTTATCATTTTTTTCTGTAAATTTCGTTTCTCTCCATTAAAATAAAATTATCATAAAAGTAGAGCCTATTCATTTCTCTGTAATGAGCAAATTTACAAATGCAGTGGAGGATCAAATAATAATCAAATAATCACAAATGATAGAACCAAAAGAAAGTGTGTAGTGATGACCACTCAGGTGCAACTAAAATATCTCTCAAAGAATTCAGAATTGCTGCTGTAATCTAGTGAGATTCCAGTTTCATTATTGATATAACTTATCTATTCGATTCCTTATTGATTCCCTTATTGATTCTCAATGCCTCTATTTTGAGAGTCACCATCATCTCTAAGCAGCATATCAAACACATTAAATTCATGCAAAATAATTACATGCTGAGTGGTCAAATGTTTGTGCATGTTGGAGGTATATGGAAGAAATATAGTATCATCAGAATCCAACTATTTTTAGACATTGAATTTATAACACTGAATTTTTATCCTCCAAATTTCCTGCAAAAATATTCACCTGCAAAAAAATTCACCTGCAAAAATTCACCTGAAAAAATTCACCTGCAAAATTCACCTGCAAAAATTCACCTGCAAAATTCACCTGCAAAATTCACCTGAAAAAATTCACCATCAAATATTCACCTGCAAAAATTCACCTGCAAAAATTCACCATCAAATATTCACCTGCAAAAATTCACCTGCAAAATTCGCCTGCAAAATTCAACTGCAAAAGTGTTGAACTTAAATGACCCAAGCCAGAGCAATCAGCACTAGATCGAGTCGAGCGGCTCTCAGCCAATTAAATTACGCTGTTTGATCACATGACACCGTTAGCCAGCAGTGTGTCTCCTGAAAAGAGAGCTGTTTAGAGGTGAGTGATTAAGGCTGTATCCCAATTCAGGGGCTGTATCCCAATTCAGGGTCTGCAGCATTAAAGTACGCAGCCTCAACGATCCTCAAGGGCCGCGTACTCAAAGACCGCTAAGGCCGGAAGTGCGAGGCTCGTGAAATGGGACGGTCTAGCCTCCGTCGCGCTTCCCAGGTTGCCTAGCAACCATAACACCAACCGCTGGAAACGTTTCGTACAGCTTTGTTTGACAGAAATGAAGGAGAACATATTTTTGTTCGTGTGTTTGTTTCTACACGAGCTTTGTGTGATTTAATAAGTATCTGATGCTGAGACCACAGGACTGTAAAACATGATTGTTGGCCTTCATTTCTGTACTGAACAGTCATTTAAGATTAGCTAGTAAATAACAATTAGCTAATGTTGTTCATGAGACTAAAGTCAGTGTAAATATGATATGGCCAATATCATAGTTATTATATTAATCATAAGTTATTGCAGCAGTGAGTTTGAACTCTCAAATCAAATCACTTCTATTGTCACATCACATGTGCAGGTACACTGGTACAGCACATGTGATGTGACAATCATGTGAATGAACTCTGAGTCAAATCACGGAGCTTCAGTAAAGATTCAAGTTCCAGTTATTTATAAGTCCTGTCACCTTAAATCTTCACTCAAAGACATATCTTTGACAGTGTATATGTAGATGTATTATATATAAGAGACAAATGTTTGTTTAATATGTTGGCATTATTACATTTGGCTCAATGCTTGCATATATGTGTAAAAAGAAAACGTACGAGCTGTGAAAACTGTTTCTGATACAATGAAGAGTAGACTGATATATTAAATATTCCTTTATTGGGTGAGAAAATCAGACCATGTCATAACTGCTTTAAGTCATACAGAATAGATATCAGAGCCTTAAACAGGCTGACTTCTGCAAAATGGGTCAAACTGGGCAGAAAGTCTACAAACACATAACATCCTTATAGAATATGATGTAACACTATAGATCAACTTACCTCAGAATATATAAAGCATATAAACAATTACAGCAATATGATCCAACAAACACAGCAGTGCTACTAATCCAAAATACTCAAAGCTTCATAGAACTGAAACAAACATTTATTTTTGCTCCATTCTGCTGCTGATACATACTTTAGGTTTCTGAACATTAAACTTGTTGCTGCCTTTCATAGTGTGTAACTTGAAGGCCCTGAGTACTTTCTCCCACACTGAAAACACTGGAACGATAACATTATTTGAACATTACCTAATAAGACTGATTCAGGACAGACAATTAGTTATGTTAAACTTTTCTAGCAGTCCTTCACAAACAGGGAACAGTCTGTCTATTCTCTCCATCTGTCAGCTGCTGCTGGCTCTTCCTCCTCCTCTTCCTCACACACTGCTGAGTTTGTCCTGGTGGATCATCAGGGGTGCAAAGCCTCACAGGTGATGTGCAGCAGTGGGTCCCTCAGTCTGTCCTCACTCTGGACACTTGCAGTCGTCACACATGGAAATCAAATGTGTGATAAGCTGCAGGATTCAAACACAAGTGTAACTTATAAATACATGTTCATACTTTTATTCCACAATCAGAGAGAAAGAAACAGAGAGAGAGTGCAGGACAGACAGACAGGTGACAGTCTCAGGTGTATACACTGCTACAAAACAGCACAAGAGAAGGAGGATTTAGTGTTTGTGTTATTACGAGTGCTAAACAAGAAGAGTTCCCAGATGCTACAGTGGACACATGCGTGACTCCTGTGATTAAAGCATCTTTCTTTCAGCTTAACGAGTGAACCGTCAGCTCGCTCAAACACACGTTAAAGTCCGTTTGGCTCGACACCACCGAACAGAGGCAGCAATATAACATAGCTAACATTAACAGTGCAGTGAATCCTGCTTGTGCCGTGATATTCAGGACTGCAAACCGAGCAGCATCACTGACTTTCAGCTTGTTGTGTTTGTGGATTTATGACTGACTTTAATTATCCATAAAATCATCACATTCTCTGTAAGAAAATCAATGAGTACTAAAAATGTGCACCTTTACCTGTGTGTTTTCTGGAACAGGAACAGGGTGATATCTGTGACCCAACTCCCACAGCTGGTTGGGACTCATGTTGTTTTCTGTTCGCAGTGGATGGTTGTCCCATCCACTGCAAAATGTATTAAAATCATCCTCCAGTCGAGGAAGAAAGACGTAATGGCAGCAAAAGAGGTGTGCAGCATTTGAAATGTCAAGAAGGTCTTCTTCCTCAAGGTTGTGAAGAACATCGTAGTAAAGCATGTAATGGCCACCCAGAGGTCTCTCCACAGTCGCTCTATTCTGAAATAATATATAAAAATATTTAATTAGGTATGGCCTTTCTTTGGTGTGTATGAGAAATTCCTGCTTGTTTCTAACCCTACATGAAATGTGTGCATGACAACAGTAATAATACATTATCAGGGCATGTAGGAAGGACCCAGGCATATCACTTAAAAGGTGCCAAAAGGGTTGTAATGATCAGTGGCAACAAATGAGATGACAACCAGACCATTAACACAGAATGAACATTCAGGGAAGGAAGTAACAGACTGGAAAAGGTGTGTGAATAACTAAAAATAGGGCAGAGTCCTGAAGGCTCTTTGGGGTTTGTAGGACCTGTCCAATATTTTCTTCCTTGAGGGGTAAATAATGGAAATTGAAAGAAACAACAACAACAACAAAAACACCTGACACATATCAGACAATATATCCTGCTGGATAGGGCACTGTTCTCTAAAGACATTTTACTATAAAACTTTTTTTCATAAAGCTATACCCTTTAAATGTTTATGTATTTTTAAATAATGGAAATAAAGCTGCAACACCTTCCATCTTATGTCAGAAACATTTGAGGTTGACAGTATTTTATGAGAACAAACCTTTGATTGTGCTCACTCATTCCTGAAATAAAACTGCCTCTTCCTGTGCCATGAACAGTAAACATCAGCCGTGCAACCTCCACATTTTCCCCATCCGTGGTTGCCACGAACCCTGAAAACAAAGAAAAGTACCCCAAAACATTCAAGCTTTAAACAAACTTAGATCTGACAATAAAGAACAACATATGCCTTAATCAAAGTGTTTAAAAAATGTAAAAGAATCCTTAAAATCTTTGATTGCTACTGCTCTAGAAGGCATAAAAAAGTCTCATGAATGCACTTTCCAGCATGTGTCAGTATGAAGTTTAACACAGCTGTTAAAACATTTTCAGGATTTAACAGGATAGTAACAATTATTTAGATTTATTGAATTTGTAGGAAATTACACAAGTGCCATCTTGTATCATTATGATCTGTGTAAAGAGACAATTTTAAGAATATATTTGCAAAAATACGTTAAAGTTGGAAGTAACTGGCCAATGTTCCACTCTTGAAGATCAGCTGTGCCCATTTGTTGCACATTGTGGGAATGGAGAAGTTGAGGCCCTTGCAGGCTACCCACAATTTTCCCCAAACTGAGCGACCCAGCTAATTCAACACCTTTACCAAGCAGTGCTGTTATGTAATTGATACAAGGGGTGAGATAGTAATATTTTCCCTCCTTGGTTGTAGCTCCCTGACATTACAAGGGTAATCATTTTATGAGGTCGGGTTCAGTGTTACACCAGGATTTCAAATACAATATCATCATCAATAAGAATTAGTATTATTATTTCAGAATTGTAGGTAACCACTTTTAAATGCCATAGACTACTTATTTGTTTAATTTGATGTATTCTCTCTAGGAGAATGCAGAGGGAATATCCTGTTTAACTTATGCTATCTGTTTAAGTTTAGATAGTATTTGTAAAGATATTGACCATATCCTTTTCTGAAAGTGTGGATATAATGGAAGGGGTAAGGTACTGGCATGCCACAACTTTATAGTTGTTAAATTCTGGGTACAAGTATACATGCCCATCTTGTACATGTTTTTAATATTATTATTATTATCATCATCATCATCATCATCATCACCATCCTACCCAATTACATGTTTCTTTTAATCAGGTTATGCTGTTTTAATGACTTTACAGTATAATTTACACTGTATTCCTTCAATTTTCCCTAATTGTATGTTATATTAATCCTATATTTCCGTTTTAATATTTCTAATGTTTGCCTTGTTTTCTTCACTGCCTGGTCTGCCTCTGTCTCGCCTGTATGGATGCATTTACACCTAAATTTCCCCAACAAAGGATGTTTTAATTCACCACTATTTCAGTGAAACACGAGTCACCCATCTTCCTGCTACCGGTCTCGAGTTTTTTGTTCACCAATGCACACACCAACTTCATACTGACGGACATATCACTGCCCTATTCCCGCCTTGTCTGACCGTGTTTTGTGGCTTTGGTTCACTTCACCTCACTCTTCCCATTCTTGTCATTAAATCAAGCCGTTCTGCAACCATGGCAGCCATTCACTCTATGGCTTTATTCATGGTGTATTTTACCCTTCACCAAATGCCGCTTCTCGCTTCCCACATTATATTTGCAGTGTTCGCTCTATCTATCAATATCTGCGGAGTATGGTTTTGTACCGAGTATCCTATTTTGTAGAGCACAGCATGTAAAGGTTAGCTCGGTTAGCAGGATGCTAGCATGTAGCGCTTAGTGAGACACGCCTCAGACGAGTTGAGCAAAGACCCCGTCTGTGTACTTTATACGTGACCAACGGATTTAAATAAAATTAACGCTTTCAAAGACAAACTTGAAGATAAAACACAATATACTTACCGGAGAACCGCCAGGGTTTGCCGCTGCCATCTTGCCACTCCTAAATTCAAAACTGCCTCTGCAGACAGGCAGGGGAGGCGCGGAAATTTTCTTTGAGTTAACGTTGAGTCAAACGTTTTCCTCAGTTCGAGTAGATGATAAAATAAAAGAAAAATGAATGGGATTTTAAGTAGGACTAGGCGTTCTGTAATGATCTCTATTTAGGAGAAAAACTTAATCACTCACCTCTAATCAGCTCTCTTTTCAGGAGACACACTGCTGGCTAACGGTGTGATGTGATCAAACAGCGTAATTTAATTGGCTGAGAGCCGCTCGACTCGATCTAGTGCTGATTGCTCTGGCTTGGGTCATTTAAGTTCAACACTTTTGCAGTTGAATTTTGCAGGCGAATTTTGCAGGTGAATTTTTGCAGGTGAATATTTGATGGTGAATTTTTGCAGGTGAATTTTTGCAGGTGAATATTTGATGGTGAATTTTTTCAGGTGAATTTTGCAGGTGAATTTTGCAGGTGAATTTTTGCAGGTGAATTTTTGCAGGTGAATTTTTGCAGGTGAATTTTGCAGGTGAATATTTTGCAGGGAAATTTGGAGGATAAAAATTCAGTGTTATAAATTCAATGTCTAAAAATAGTTGGATTCTGATGATACTATATTTCTTCCATAGAGGTATTTCCCCTCCTTGCTGTGATCAGTGTTGGTGTCATAACTAAAAAAAAACTAAAGTGAAAAAGTTATTACACATATTGCACAGAAAATATTTCTTAAAACTAATGCAGTACATTACTTAATTACATCCAGGAGAAAGACAATGATTATCCTACTCATTACGTTATTTTCATGTTGCTCTGTAAAATAATATAAAAGACACTGCCTCATAATTGCCAATTAACAATATAAACCTACAGGCTACAGCCCTACACACCAACACAAATCCCTATCCTAATGAGGACACACATGATCTTTCTTTTAGTATTTGGTTCTGAACACAAAGCTGAAAACACAAATCAAAGAAGGAAACCTGCACAAAAGACTTTAAAGTAATCGCCACAATGATTCTACTTTAGAAACATGAACAGGTGTCTGTTTGCTGGGGTCAGCATTTACTGAGCTTTAATATTACTCTTGTGGCAGACCGTGGGGAAGTGGGGAGGGAGGACCCAAACGCAGGACTCTTGCAATGAACAGTGCGCTTTATTTACAGTGGAGTAAATAACAACAACACAATTAATACCCGGGAGCTCCCTCAACTCCTGTGTCGTGTCTTCACCCAAAACGTCTGTGCTCGTGCTCTCCACTCCTGTGTCTCTGCACTCCCTGTGCTCGCTGTTCTCCTGTGCTCCACTGTCCTCCTGGGGAAATCACAACAGAGGCAGCCGTAAGAACGCTTACTCCAGCACGCATACACTATCTGCACATCATTATACTACACACACTAACTTGGAGTCTAAACTCAATTATCCAGCGTCGGTGGAACCGCCATCATCCACTTAAATAGCTCCGCCGACGAGCCTCATCAGTAGCAGGTGCGTGGCATGGTCTTCTGGTGTGGCCAGCCCCCTAGCACCTAGTCCCTGACAGCTCTGGGTTCTTGGCTAGCTAGTCTGTGCAGGTGCTTGCAAAGAGTTGAAGTTGTGTTAACAGTATAATGCAGTTGTTTCTGTCCTGGAGCAGTCTCCACTTTACCATTGAGCTCACATCCTTTTGTGCAATAAAAAAAGTAATGTCCATAGCCACGCGGTAAACTTCACCACTATTTTCCTCCTCTGACACACAAACTGAAATCATGTGATCGTAGCTCGAGGGCAAGAACCGATAAGTGAGATTGATAGGGAGGCAGACTAACAATTCCAAGGTATTGGACTACTGGGATTCCCATCCCTATTGAGGACGTAGATCGACTGGTAAATGGAAAGCTTTGCTTTTGTGCTCAGCTCTGTCTTCACCACGACAGGGCGGTACAGCGTTTGCATTACTCCAGCCACAACACCAATCCATCTGCCCCTGATCTCCACTCAACATTGCAGAGGCATGTCAACCAAGACAGCCTAAAACATCCAGAGCCTTCAGAAACTCAGGGTGAACCTCATCCACCCCAGGGGCCCTGACACCAAGGAATTGTTTAACTGCCTCAGTGACCTCACCCCCAGACTTTTCCCCCAGACTCTGCTTCCTCTATGGAACATGTGTCAGTGGGTGAGATTAAGGAGGTCAAAGTATTTGTTCCACCGCCCAACAATATCGTCAGTTGAAGTGAGCAGTGCTCTACTTGCACTATACACAGTGTAGGCAGAGCACCGCTTTCCCCTCCTGAGTCACCTGATGGTTTGCCAGAATCTCTTCTAGGCAGTCCTGAAGTCTTTTTCCTTAGCCTCTCCGAACTCCTCCCACACCTAAGTTTTTGCTTCAGCCACTGCCCCAGCCACATTCCCTTTGGCCTGTCAGTACATATCGGCTACCTCTGGAGTCCCGCAGGCTAACCAAGCCCGATAGGAGACCTTCTCGTAGGAGACCTAATGGTTCCCTTCACCTCTGGGATCCACCATCTGGTTTCGGGGTTACCACAACAACAGGCACCTACCATCTTGCAGCCCCAGCTCAGGGCAGCAGGTTCAGCAATGGAGGTGCTGAACATGGTCCATTTGAACCCAGTAAGATGACAGAGTCCCCAGGTGGAGCACCCTCAAGCACCCCAAGAAGGCTGGGTACTCTGAACTGCCGTTCGGCACTTAGGCGCAGACAACAGTCAGGACCCGTTCCCGACCCAAAGGCACAGAGAACAAACCCTCTTGTCCACCGAGGAAAACCCCAATGCACAGACAGCAATCTGAGGGGATACTAAAATACACATCAAGGGCAACTCCACACTTAGACAGAGCCCAGCCCCTCTCCAGGAAACTAATTCCAGAGCCCAAGCCGTACATTGAGGTTAGCCCAACTATATCTAGCTGGTACCTCTTGACCTCACGCACTACCTCAGGCTCCTTCCCCAACAGAGAGGTGACGTTCCATGTCCTAGTCACTATGCTTGGTGGCCGGGGATTGGGCTGCCAGGCTCTCCACCCCTGGCAGCCGCCCAGCACACACTGCACCCGACCCCAACGGCGCCTCCTGCAGTGGTGGGCCTACAGGAGAGTGGGCCCATGTCCCATTTCTGGGCTGTGCCATGGTAACCCTAGCCCAGGCAGGGTGTACTGTTCCCTGGATCTTCTTTTTAAAGGGATTTTTGAATCGCTCTTTCTCTGGTCCCTCACCCAGAACCAATTTTCCCCTACCAGAGGGCAACAGCCCCCCAACAACATAGCCCCTGGGATCCCTGGGACACACAAACCCCTCCAACAAAAGACTGCAGGATGAAGCTGGTTATTTTTGGTCACTGCATCATTAATTGTATTACAGCTTCTGATGGGACTTGACAGGTTGAGCTTCTGTGGTGGTTCAAAGTTCTATCTAATAAATATGTCTATATTCTTCCTACAAGGATCCTGCAGTTGGTGAAAAGATGCATCTGGACATAATGATGATATTGATAAATTCATCAGAATTAATCAGAATTAATCAATTCTGAGATCATAAAGTGACAATATTTTGTCACTAACTAACTATAACATTGTGAAAGGATGTAGAAAACCTAAGAAGAGATAGGTTTAAGTTTAGGGGGTAACAGGTAACTTCCACTAATTTTAGACAGCCTAGGTGACCCAGAACTTAATCCAGAAAGAAGTGATACTATTTTTGTATATGTTTGGCTTCTGGATCACTATAATAAGCATAATTTTGTCTAAAAATATCACTTAAAGAACTTAAAAAAAATCAAAAGCACACTAATACAGCAGATCCGTATCAGGAGCAAAAGTTTTCAGCATCTTTAGAAAACTAATGTAGCCCGCAAAGAATTCAGCTAAATGTGTGTGTACATGTTTAGACATCTTTGTGAGGACAGAAAATTGGCATACCATTATACTTTAGGGGATTAACAGTCACCTATGGGGACAAAATGCCCGTCCCCGCAAATTTGAAGGCATTTTTGAGGCTAAAAATGTGGTTTTAGTGTCAGGGTTACAATTAGGTTATGGTGAGGTTTAGGATGAGTGCATTCATTTTTGAAGGCGGCTAGAGAAAGCATTAAATCAGTTGGATGTCCTCAATAAGATATGAATACGAGGGTGTGTGTGTGTGTGTGTGTGTGTGTATGAGTGCTTGTATTGACAGCTACTGATGTGTAGCTGCCTAAGTAATCACAAGCTGTGAAAGTTGAAATGAATTTCTTGATGATGATGGTGTGACAAGTTGAGAATAATGCAGGTACATCTAGAACAATTTTTTTCTCTTACAAAAAGACTTTTTATTTTCTGTCTCAAGATGGAAAAAGGCAAAATGAGAAGAAAGCCCTCAGAGTGTTGACAACACAGAGAGGATGTTTTCACTGATTTATTTCCTTTTGATAAAAATGAGAGCAGCTGTGCTCTGTTAGTTCCTCTCCTGCTTGAGGAGTAAGTAAATGACACTCAAATTATTTAATTATGTTGAGGCTGCATCATGAGCACTTTTTAGGCTGGACTGAATGGCTGCTTATTGAGGGTTGACTGCAGAGTGTTAGTGGCAGGAGTTGGAGGATGTATGTGTAAATGCTGGTGTTTGCTGTTTTTGAACTAAGCTGCTGGAGATGGTATTTTAGCATGCATGGCAGAGCGGTTTGCATTTTTTCTTTTTTTTATCCTTCTCTTTTTTGCTGAGATCCTGTCATGCTTAACCTCCTTGTCTACTACAATGCATATGTGTGTGTGTGTGTACTTGTTTAAACATCTTTGTGAGGACCCAAAATTAACATGCCTCTATACTACTCTAGGCTCAAAATATGGTCGTGGGGTTAGGGTTACAATTAGGTTATGCTTAGATTAGGGGTAAGGGTTAGGATTAGGCATTCATTTCTAATGGTTAGGATTAAGATAAGTGGCTAAGAAAAGCCTTATGCCAGTTTGATGTCCTCACTAAGATGTGAAAATGAGAGAGAGAGAGTGAGAGTGTGTACATGTGTGTATGTGTGCATGCTCATTATGTTGTGAATGGAAGAGCTTAACTGGGATTAGCTGTGCCGACCAGATAACTCCACTCCTGATAAGACCAGCAGAACAGTGACAGAACCACCGAGAGCCATACTCCCAACACTTTATAAAAAAAATTTCTCAACTGCTTTGCCATTTCAAATGATTAATCCCTTATTTTCCATGCTTTTCAGATAAAGAAGTCTCCACGATCACGCCCTCTGCCAGGTCTCCAGTATTGCCATCAAGGAGCACAAAGCAAGGCAGCCCCAAAGAAAAAAACTCCAGTGCCGTGACTGGTGGTTTGCAACAATCAGTGCTGGCTCCAAAAGGACAACTGGTTTCCCAGAAAGGGGGCATCCTCCCTTCTGCTCTGCCCCAGAACCTGCTCCCTCTTTTGGGCAGAGGACTTTCCATCAATCATACCCTGGAGCATCAAAGAAGGGGATTACCGAAGCGGGTAAAGTCCCCCGCATCAACTGCAGCATCAGGGCAAGGCAGCAGTACTTCTCAGCCACTTCCTACAGATGCACATTCTCGGATGCCTCACACAGAGAGGCACACCCCTGAGCAGGAGGCTGAGATCACCACTGTGAGCATGATGCCAGACCTTGACGCAGAGATAGAATCAACTTCAGCAGGTATTTAAAAATAGTTAAAACTTTAACTAAATCAAATATTTGTTAGGCTATTTTTTTTTTTCAATTTGAAAAAACAACAGTATTCATATGCCCATATGCAGCGAGACACCAGATTTACCTTGCTGTAGTTATTCTTCCTGTTCTATCCTGGAAATTCCAAAAGCACCTCTAATGCATGAGCAAATCAGTTACAGGAAAGTACTTTTTGTCATGGTCCAGGGTCTGTGACCCAGTGTTTATGTATTTGTACAGTTTGATTCTGGTTTAAGTGATATTCTAAGATTTAGTGTTTATTAGACACAGCTTATGGTCATACCACCCTGAGCATGTCTGATCTCATCTGATCTTGGAAGCTAAGCAAAGTCGGGCTTGGATAGTACTTGGATGGGAGATTGCCTGGGAATACCAGGTGCTGTAAGATTGGGGTGGCCGTAGCTCAGGTGGGAAAGCAGGTCATAAACTAATTGGAAGGTTGGTTATTCAATCCCCTTCTGCTCCAGTCTGCATGCCAAGTACCCTTGGGCAAGATACTAACCTCATGTTGCGTGTGAATGTTAGAGAGAAAGAGCACAGAAATAAAGTGCTTGTGTAAATGGGTGAATGAGGCAAGTTGTCTAAAGCACTTAGAGTGCTCAGATAGAGTAGAAAAGCACTATATAAGAACTATTCAATTTACTATTTGTTCTGGTTCTTTTAGTTGTTTTTCTGCTTTGTGTTATATAATTTCTGGTCTTTCAGTTCTGTTTCCATGTCTCCCCTATGTTCCACGTTCCATGTTTTTTCAGCCTTGTCTTCATGTTTGTTTAACTCTTGTCTCCGTGTTCGGTGTTCCCTTTCCTTCTCCCCAGTCAGTTATGTTCCTATGTCTGCTTCTTCCTCAGTCTCAGTGTCAAGCCCACGTGTCTTAGTCTTGGTCTCCTTGATTATCGTACTTCATGTTTAATTTTGACATTCTCTCATTCTGTGTTCAGTTTTGCTTCTCCTGTCTTGTTATGTCTGATCTGTTCCTCCTGTGTTCCCAACTGTTGCCCATCCTCTCGTTATCCTGCGTGTGTATTTAAGTACTCAGTCTTTCGCTGCTCGTTGTCGTGTTGTCCCGATTTGCTGTGTATTTCCTTGTGTGCCATGTTTCCCTAGTTTCCCTCGTAACTTCCTGGTTATTAATTCCTAGTTGTTTGTAACTTAGTTCCCAGTTCCTAGTTTTTGCATTCTTGTATTTTTGTGCTAAGAGTATTTTTGTTACAGCTAATAAAGCTGCCTACCTTATGTGACCAAGTGGTCGGCAGGGTTATAAAAGAAATAAAATGACAACGCCACCTGGGGGGGAATTCTAGCCCCCAGGAAATATGAAATTTAGAAATGAAATGTAATTAAAACAACAACGTTTACAAAGGTTCGGGGATGCACACTGAGGCCGGCTCAAATATTAACACAATTTTATTTATTAATGTAAAATAAAAACAAAACAACAATGACAGCGCACTGAATGTCTAAAACGGTGTCCCAAATTACAATAAAAATAAACATACAACTGGGACTTACCAACAGCGGTGGACCAAAAGAAAACCACACAAAAAAACCCACTATAGTCTATTCACCTGGTGCTGTACAACAAAAAGAAGTGTGGAAAACGACCCGCCACCTAAGGTCCCACGGCCGCTGGTAGATCCTCAGTCCGCTGAAATAAAAGCACAAGACATACACATTAAAAGGATAAAAACATGGGACATAAACAGGCTCTCTATATACTAAAAAAAGAAATTAAAAGAAAAACGGAGATCTGCAATAAAACACACCCACATACACACCACAGAGCACAGATTGGAAATACTTGTACTCTGCGAGCCAGCCCACAGCTGGTGCTGGTTCCGATTGTCCGTAGCCCCACTCAGTCTCGCGCAGTTCTCCACAACTGGGAGAAAAGGGAGAGGTAGTACCAGTTTTGTAGCACCAGCCCAATATGCAGCTGAGGATCGCCCCGACCAGCCGCGAAAGCTGGAGTGAAACGATAGTCCAAAAGGGGCTTAGAGTGAGACCCAAAGCCCCCAGGGGCGAGGCGAGGCAAAGCAGCTAGAACAAAACTGGACAGCCAACAGATCGGAACACAAGATAAAACAAGGCAAGACAAGACAGCAGGTAGGCAGGCGTCTCGACTCTTCGCTTAAAATCAGGCAGTTGGTCCCTGAGAGGGTGCGGCAGCAATCAAACCCTACAAACACAAGGGCAAAGATAACCTTAATCTTCTCTAATTTACAAATACTAGCAGCTATAATATGAGCGGCTTACCCCAAGACTGGAGGCGCTATACTGCACGGTGGACGCAACTCAAACGCGTCTCTGGAGTAAAGAATAGAGAAACAGCCGTGCTGTAGCGGGCCGCAGAAATATGACTACTAGTTACTGACTTTTGAGAGAAATCAGAGGTCAAAAGGAGGCCTACCTGTAGCACTCACACGATCTGATCGTATCGGTAAATTAACCAATAGGCCAGCATTTACTGCTGTGTCGCACCAGAAGCTCGGGAGGAATGATCCAACAAAAAAAAACCGGCTTCCCTTTATACAGATAAACACCACCCTGTAATCAATATGCAGGTGGGTTCCTAATAAACCCAATCACATGATACAAAGAGCGAGTGCAGCGGAAAGAGAGCGAGGGTGGTAGAGCGAGCGAGAAAGAGAGAAAAAGAAAGGCGAGTAGCCCATCCGGCTACACTTAGTTTATCCCTTTCATGTCTGAGTCCTGCATTTGGGCCCTACCTCTGCCTGCAACACAATGTACATGGCAATTTTATCAAAAGCTTTAGTAGGCTGCCATAATTAAGTCAAACAAATAGCAATCAAATGTTTTCATGTAAAATTTTCTTTTTTATGTTCCCGCAGGAAGTATCTTTTTGTGGTTCTCTACTTTGGACTAGTCCAGCCTAGCATTAGCCCAAAAAGCAGCATACAGCAGTGGTCAGAGGTTTATGTCTACTAATCATATCATGAATATCATGATAATTTGGGGCATTTAATAAGTTGTTTGAAAGATTCTTTCTCTATACCAGAATAATTGTACAACATACACATTAAATTACTTAAAAACAAGATTTTGCTGCACAAGTTTGAATTTAGTTAGAATTTTCTCTAATCTACACAGGGTCAAAAGTTTATACATACAGGCTCAAATATATAAATACATTGACTTAAATCATTGAGTTGGGGTCTACAATGTATTTTACCTTGACAAAGGCAGGACTATTACCTTCTTTGCCAAGGTCTGGAAGAAGACCCAAACAGTCATCCTCAGATGAGAGGGAGGAAACTGGTTAGGATATTAAGGAACAACCCAGGAACCACCAAGGCTCAAGCCTGCCATGAACTGGAAACTGCTCAAATACCAGTGTAAATGTCGATGACGAAATGAGTTTTAAATTGCCACAGACTAAGAGTGTGCTGACCAGCAATGAAGCTTCTGCTTCAAAATCAATAACTTCAAGCTCAACAACTTTGCAGTTGCACATATGAAAAAGCCGAATGCCTTCTGGAGAAAAGTTTGATGGCAAGATTTGGCCATAATGACAAGAGGTATGTTTGAAGGAGTTAGGGTGAGACTTTCAAACCTAAGAACACCGACCATGTCAAACATGGTGGTGGTAGGTTCATGCTCTGGGGCTGTTTTGCTGCCCAAGGTGCATTGCACTGGTACATTGCACAAAGTGGACGTGAATAATGTGAGTGAATAATGAAGAAGGAGGACTTCATTTCACCGCAGTTAACCTCAACTTCAGCTCAAATCACCAGCTAAATGAGTAAAACTTGGACACAATTGGGTGTTCTAGCAGGACATTATTAGAAATTTGATTACAAACACACATCAAAACTGGTTTCAGAATGGATAATGTAGGCTAACATTAGGCTTAGGGAATGGCCTTCCCAAAGCCCTGACCTCAACCTTATTGAAATCTTCTGACCTATGGGTCACTGCCAGGTAACCAAACAATTTAAATAAATTCTATCAACTCTGCCAAGATCAGTGGTCAAATATCCAACCAGAATTATGTCAGAAGGTTGTTGATGCCTCCCAAAAGCTTCTGAATTTGCTAAGGAATAATTGACTAAACATCAGTGGGGATGTATATATTTTAGGGTCTATGTATACTTCTGACCCTGTGTGGATTAGAGAAAACAAAACTTAATTCAAACTTTTCCACCCAATTTTTTTAAAAAACTGATTACAGATGTATGCTGTACAATCATTCTAGCCTGAAAAACACACTTCAAAAAAATCCCCAAAAGTTTATTCTGTTCATCTGAACTTGATGTGTTCATCCAAGAGTTAATGTGATCAGGGAATTGTAGTACATCCTGAGATTTAATTTTCATCCAGGTGTCATTCACCTAGTGAAACCTACAGTCAGCTGAGACTGAAGATGGATGGCTCAAGCCCCCTGAATGAGTGACAAAACGTTTCTTCCACTGGAAACACATGTCCAGATGAACAGAATCAATTTCCTTACCTGGGTGATTGAGTATGAATTCAAAGAAATCATTAAAGTCCCAAAATGACAACAACATTCATGCCCATGATGAATTGTTGCAACCTTCTGTACGTGACTATAGACCATGATATTTCTGCTGCTTTAATTCAATTCAATTCAATTTCATTTATACAGTGCCAAATCATAACAATAAGACACTTTATATGGTACGATAGAGCCTACATTAATACAGCAGAGAAAACCCCAACAATTATATGACCCAAGCACTTTGGTGACAGTGGGAAAATTCCCTTTTGACAGGAAGAAACCTCATGCAGAACAAGGCTCAGGGTCTTCTTTAGCAAGAAGGAAAGTTTTAAACCTAAACTTTAAAGTAGAGCTAGTATCTGTCTGGCAAATCCAAATTAGAAGCTGGTTATACAGAAGAGGGGCCTGAAGCTGAAGGCTCTGTCTCCCATTCTACTTTTAAATACTCTAGGAACAGCACGCTTTGGTCTGTCAGCAGCTACTGTTCATCTCCACTCTGCAAAAACCTTCCACATATTGCTGGTTTAACCAGTTTCATTTCTTTTAAACACATATCTTTAATTATTGGATGCAGTGTATGCAGTAACCAATGCTATGCTAGCATGTTAAACTAAAATTAGTAAAACAGTACATCTTAGATAGCTGACATGTTTGCCTTCCTATTCAGCCTATGTTCATGCCCCATCGTTGTTGCATGTTGACTGTTTACACTCAAACAGTTAATATAATGTTGCTACTAAATTATTTTTAAATTGTTAATGCAACACTGTCTCTGCCAGCTGCCATATCAAAATTTTAAATAAAGAAATTGTATTTTAATGCCTCAAGAATGTTTTGCTAATACTACTTTTACATAACCATTCATATTTTTCATGCGATGAAATATAACAACTTCTGAATTGGGTTTGTCATCAGATCAGAATTAATTCACCTATTTAATTTAAAAAATGAATTTGTGAAAAAAAATCACCATTTGAATTCCAATCAGCTTTAGTACCCTGCTAACAAGTAACAGGGTACTGATAAACTCAACTGAGATTTCTGCACATATGCGCTTGTTACCATGACAATGTTTCTAAAGTGAATGTACAAAGATTATTATAAATTTTTATTTTGATGTTTATTTAGCTTCATACAATTAATATTGTTGGTATTTTAATAACTGCCAATGTTTTTCTATAAATATTATTCTTCAAAACAACAAAATTATAGTTAATCAGTTAATTAGTCACATTATGCCTTTTAAAACAGGATATTTAATCATTAACACCACAGGCCTTTTAAAATCTTTAGAGGAATAGAGAACATGATTATTTATATCAAGTCAGTGTTCACAGCTTACGAGTCTTCACTGCCCACTTTTTCTTCAGTGTAGCAGTTTAGATCCTTGTAACTTCCATCATTAATTATATGCAGTAGGGCTTCCAGTGACTTTCCAGTCAGGCTCACAGTAAACGGATTACAGGGTAGGATAGAATAAAAAATAAATAAAAGCCAATGCAATATAAATGCCTGTGTTTTCCCTCCAGCTGCATCCAGCTGCATGGTGATTTTTACTGATCCAGAAGGATACATTGACTCCTCTGATGACCCTCCTCTTCCAGACGGTACCTTCCTACGCTGTACCTACACTGTGACTGTGTACACTGGCTATGGAGTCGAGCTGCAGGTACACATCAGCAACATGTCAATGACATCACACACAGCCCAACTGCATTTATAGCATAATGACTCTTCGCTGGGTTGCTGGTTATCTTACTGAACAGTATTTTGTAAAGGCATGCTGCTGTGTTTTGTAGTTGTGGCTTAACCCAAGTTAAACTCTGCCTCCTAGTAACAGCTAATGGTAATGCTGTTCATTTCTATATGACCCTCAAATATTTTTATGCTTTTAAGTGTTTTAAATGTTTTCTTTATATATTATGTCACTTCTTTAGTTCAGAACTCAAAGATATTTTATGTTAGTATGCACAAAAGTTAGCGTCAGAGGCAGATAGGCAAAGACCCAGGGGACCCCAACCAAACACTGCATCCAAAAGAGCTGAAGATCTGAGGCCACATGTCCCAATGGCAACCATGCCCTGGGGGAAGAGGGAGGCCCTGGACGGAGCTCCAACAGCCAATGGTGGGGGTGTTGGGGGCTGGCCAGACCCGCAGAAGTACCAGCTGAAATTTGGAGAAAAACACATCGGGGATGCAGAGGTCAAGGACAGAAGAGAAGAAAGAAGGAGACGGTGAGACAGCGGAGGCTCGAAGCAAGGAGGAGGTATAAACCATGTCTGCCGTCTATCGTAATGGGAAATGTGCGATCCTTATCGAATAAAATCGACGAGCTCTCAGCACTGGTACGGAGTCAGAGGGAATACCGAGAGTGTAGTCTGATGTGTTTCACTGAATCATGGATGCACCAGGACATTCCTGACGAGAATGCTTCCGTGGAAGGCTTCCACACTGTTCAGGCGGACAGGGACAGCATCGCTAGCGGTAAGCGGAAAGGAGGTGGGCTTGCTGTTTTAGTTAACAACCGGTGGTGTAACCCTGCCAACATAACAATCAAAGAAAGGATTTGTTGCCCGGACATTGAACTATTTGCTCTAGGACTCAGGCCGTATTATTTACCCAGGGAATTCTCTCATGTCATCTTGGTGGCTGTTTATGTTCCTCCCTCTGCTAACCCCACAGCTGCATGTGACACTATCCACTCTGCCATAGCCCGGTTACAGATTCAGCACCCGAGTGCCTTTATTGTGATCTCGGGTGACTTCAACCATGTATCACTGGACAATACACAACCAACATTCAGACAATATGTGGACTGTCCCACCAGGGGAGAGAAAATTTTAGACCTTCTGTATGCTAATGTCAAGGATGCATACAGCTCCTCCTCCCTCCCCCCACTTGGTAGGTCAGATCATAACCTGATTCACCTCACCCCACGCTATGTGCCAATTGTGAGGAGGGAACCTGTGACCACGAGGAGCATTAGGAGGTGGTCAGAGGAGGCCTTAGCGGAACTACAGGGCTGTTTCGAGGTGACCGACTGGGAAACACTCTGTGAGCCTCACGCCAAGGACATCAATGGGCTTACTGAGTGTATCACAGACTACATAACTTTCTGCACCGACTCCATTGTTCCAGCTCAGACTGTTCATTGTTACCCAAATAACAAGCCGTGGGTGACTAAGGACATCAAAGCCCTCCTCAATGACAAGAAGAGGGCTTTCAGAGGGGGCAATAAAGAGGAGGTGAGGAAGGTCCAGGTGTTACTAAAGGACAAGATCAGAGAGGCTAAAGACAATTACAGGAGGAAGCTGGAGTGGAAACTCCAGCAGAACAGCATGAGAGAGGTGTGGAGGGGCATGAAGACCATCACTGGATTCAGGCCAACCAACAGCAGGGGAGCTGAGGGAGGTGAGAATAGAGCTAATGAGTTGAATCTGTTTTTCAATAGAGATTGACAGACCACGTGACTTTCGCGCATTGCATGCCGGGAGGTGGTGGAAAAACATTCAAAGTACCGCATTAAATGCAAGCATTTGCAGCACCGCAAAACGTTTATTCTCCGGTTCCAGTACCTTCTTGCTTTTTCTTTCCTCACCAAAAAAAGAACGTACAAAACGAAGGAGAACAATGCCGGTCCGTACAGAGACAGACTTGACGAAAAGGCAAAGAAAAGGTACGAGGAAAATATTAAAGGAGTGAAAGGGTCAGACCCTTATCAGCACACAGAGTGGACAAAAGACGTCAGCGTGCTGCCCAACTTTCACCACGCTCAGATTTATAATTATACGGTTCTTGGAGTGAGTGCATACACTCATGACGTTTTTAGTAACTTCAGGTCACTGCAACAAGCCCAGCTACAGTTTACCGGCGGATGGGCACAGGACCTTGAAATGCACCGTGTAGAACACAAGACCATCGTATTTAACAAAGGTAAGTTTACCAGTCTCACAAATCGTCTTCATAAACGTGGCAATTATTATATATAATATATTATATTATATGCCCAGTCTGGATCGCATTCCAGCATTTCGTAGGCTGGTTTGCCAACAAAATACAGCAAACATTACACACAGCAGCATAGCGCGATGATTTCTGTTCAGCGCCAATTAAGACGTATTAACTACCACAAAACACTTACCTTTGTGGAAATGCTTGGAGCAGACTAACATGTGAGGTGGAGTGTTTTCGAACGTTATATTAGGTCTTCTGATAGCGGCAATCCAGGCCATCCGTCGCCTCTTCGTGACTTCGGAGACATGGCTTGGACAATTTCTCTTCCACGCCGAATCCGATAAAAACCAATCGCATTTCCGTCGACTTCACGCGCTGTCGTCGTCGCCCGGCTTGTGCAGTTAATAATACAACAGCTTCTTGCCATTTTTTGTTTCTTTTTATCGCTGTGTAACTGATTTCTATTGAAAGCCTGTGCCCGCTAGTACCTCTTGCCACTACTTACCAGAATCCTTTGCGGTTTTACCCCTGAATGACGTCACATTTTCAATCTCTATAGATTCGACACTACAGTGTCTGCTCACACCCCCACAACCTCACCTGTAGTCAGCCTGGAATTCAATTCAATTTTATTTATATAGTGCCAAATCACAACAAAAGTCACCTCAAGGTGCTTTATATTGTACAGTAGATTGCACAATAATAAATACAGAGAAAAACCCAACAATCATATGACCCCCTATGAGCAAGCACTTTGGCGACAGTGGGAAGGAAAAACTCCCTTTTAACAGGAAGAAACCTCCGGCAGAACCAGGCTCAGGGAGGGGCGGCCATCTGCTGCGACCGGTTGGGGTGAAAGAAGGAAAACAGGATGAAAGACATCTTTCCATCCAGAATCCAGAGCCACACCATTGTGCCAGCCTCTCTCTTCACATGGCGCTGTTGCCTCCTGTGAGATTCCTGACACCCCTCCCCCACCCATCACCTTCACTCAGTACCAGGTTGAGATGCAAATGAGGGGACTCCACTCAGGCAAGTCTGCTGGACCAGACGGAGTGAGTCCCCGCGTCCTCAAGGCCTGTGCCCCCCAGCTGTGTGGAGTCTTTCATAAACTGTTTATGCTGAGTCTGAGTCTGCAGAGGGTACCAGTGATGTGGAAGACATCATGCCTCGTGCCTATCCCAAAGACGCCACGTCCCAGTGGCCCCCAGGATTACAGGCCTGTGGCACTGACCTCCCACATCATGAAGACCCTGGAAAGGCTCATCCTGGACCAGCTGCGACCCATCGTCAGACCACATCTGGATCCCCTTCAATTTGCTTATCAGCCTCGTCTCGGAACAGAGGACGCCATCATCTACCTGCTCAATCGTGTCTACACCCATCTGGACCAGCTGGCGAGCACTGTGAGGGTCATGTTTTTTGACTTTTCCAGTGCTTTCAACACCATCAGGCCGACCCTCCTGGGTGATAAGTTAACAGCGACGCAGGTGGATGCTTCTCTGGTGTCCTGGATTGTTGATTACCTGACAGGAAGACCACAATATGTACGTCTCCCACAGTGTGTGTCTGACAAGGTAATCAGCAACATAGGGGCACCACAGGGGACTGTCCTCTCCCCCTTCCTCTTCACCCTCTACACCACAGACTTCAGCCACTGCACAGAGACCTGCCATCTTCAGAAGTTTTCTGATGACTCTGCGGTGGTTGGATGCATCAGCAGGGATGATGAGACAGAGTACCGGGCTGTGGTCGACTCCTTTGTCACGTGGTGTGAGCAGAATCATCTGCAGCTCAACGTGGCAAAGACCAAGGAATTGATAGTGGACTTCAGGAAGACCAGGAAACACTTGACCCCTGTTTCAATCCAGGGGGTCAGTGTTCACATTGTGGAGGACTATAAATACCTTGGAGTACACATTGACAATAAACTGGACTGGGCTAAAAACACCACAGCACTTTACAGAAAGGGCCAGAGTCGTCTCTATTTTTTGAGGCGACTGAGGTCCTTCAACATCTGCCAGAAAATGCTCAGGGTTTTCTATGAGTCTGTTGTGGCCAGTGCGATCCTCTATGCTGTTGCATGCTGGGGGAGCAGGCTGAGGGTCGCAGATGCCATCAGACTCGATAAACTGATTCGTAAGGCCAGTAATGTTGTGGGGATGGAGCTGGACTCCCTCAAGGTGGTGTCGGACAGGCGGATGTTGTCCAAGATAAAGACAATGTTGGATAACACCTCCCACCCACTCCATGACATGCTGGTCAGTTGCAGGAGCACGTTCAGTGAGAGACTGAGATTACTGAAAAGCACCACTGAACGACACAGGAAATCATTCCTGTCTGTGGCCATCTCCCTGTACAACTCATCCACTTAACACACTGTTTACTGCAACAGCTACACCCTTCTTGCATATGTTCTTTTCAGGTATTTATTAATAAGTGACTTTTATGTATATATATGCCTGTATATATTGTGCTATTCTTAGTTAGTGTATTGTCTGTCTTTGTTAATGTTTGTTTATAATGGAGCACTGTAACAAAAAATAATTTCCCCTAGGGCTCAATAAAGTATTCTGATTCTGATTCTGATTCTGATACAACATGCCACATTCACTCAATCACACCCATTCACACAAACACTTTCTGGTAAGCTTTTTAGTGCTTCCTAACTAACATTCAAAAACATTAATACTCAGATGGATGCATCGGAGAGCAACTGGGGGTTAGAATATTGCCTAAGGATACGTATCTACTCTTGATAAAACCTGTTTGATCAGGATGTATTATGAATAGGGTGATTTTTTTCTAATCCCTACATTTATGACTGAGATTGGGTGGTATCTGGATGGGAGCATGGGATCGTTGGTTTAAGAAGTGGACTAATGATGGCAGTGTTATTGTTTGGAGATGATGTGTAAACATTCTGAATTTGAGTTACCATTCTGAAAAAAGTGGTTGCTAGCATAGACCACCATCTAGCCCTGGGGCTTTATTGTTTGAGAGATGTTGTAGGGTTTTGTGAAATTCAAATATTGAAAGAGATGAATCCAGAGACACAATCTGTTTGTCCTTTAGTTTTGGTAAATTTAGATTTAGATTTAGATGCATTTAGATTTAGATAAACTCTTCAATGTCCGCATCATATGGATTAATCTGTGATGAGTATAAAGCTTTGTAAAAGTCTTTAAAAGATTTATTTATTGTTGTGGATAATGAATAATGTTCCCAGTTGAATCCTTTATAAAATAAATAGTTGTTTTTTCTTTATTTAGTTTTAACTGTGATTAGCAAGGGATTTTCGAATTTATTGCTATGCTCAAAGTTAGTTAAACAACTAGTAGCTCAGTGTTTCAACATTCGGAAGAAGGGATTGCACTCACGTGTAGACATTGACGAGGTACACCACATATCTAACCACTCTGACCTGTCGACCTGGTTGGACGACAGGTCAGAGGGGAGATATAACACCCCCATCTGAGGTTGGTTACCAAGCCCCAAATGTGATGGAAGAAGGATCGATGAGTGCGACAAGAACTGACCTGAAAGATATATAGCCGATCCATAGCCGGTTACCAAGACTATGTGAAGTACCCTCAGAAGATCTATTATATGATGTGAATACAGCACTATGGGCAATACCTACCCCCACCATTACAAGACTAAGTACAGAAAGGTTCAGTGACGAAGGTGCCTAAGAAGTATAACAAGCTGTCCTTGGCCTTGGCCAGCTGCTTGAAGAGATACACCAGAGAGATAAAAGGCAGGATAATAAGCCAGCTGTTCTCCAAAGTACCAGCAAAGGTGTAGTATCAGTGGCAGGGGAACAATATGAGCACAACACCACCAAGGTTGGAGACGGAGCAATACTGGAAGAGCATATGGCAGAAGGACACAATCCATAACAGCAGTGCTGGGTCTAAGAGCAGACCACAGCAACCTCCCTGAACAGGGTCCAGTAACAATAGCAGTGGCAGACAGACATCCAAGAAAGGGTCTCCAGTATGATGAGTTGGACAGCAGCAGGCCCCGACATGATTCATGCCAACTGGCTGAAGAAGCTGAATGTATTCCACGAGCGTCTGGCAGCACAAACGAACCCGCTGCTAGTTGATGAGAGACACCCAGAATGGCTGGAGTGTCCTAATCCCCAAGGACCCCCATAAGGGACCAGTCCCATCCAACTACCGGCCAATAACCTGCCTCAGTACCACATGGAAGGTCCTCTCAGCCATGATAGCAGCCAAGATGAACAGGCACATGGCTCAATACATGAGCAGGGCACATAAAGGAATTGGCAAGAATACCAGAGGCACAAAACACCAGCTACTGGTAGACAGACCAGTCAGCCGGGACTGCAAGACTAGATGCTAGCAGGCAAGGCATACATGGAATGCTACAACAAAGTGGCCGGCATAATATACAGAAACATCTGTGCTGAGTATGGCCTGGAAGTCCTGAGGTCAAAATGGGAGACGTCCCCAGGGTGGTCGAGAATGACCAAGGTAAGATCCTATGGGACTTCCAGATACAGATGGACAAATGGAGGTGTCTAACCAACCGGACATAGTAGTGGTAGACAAGCAGAGGAAGATGGCTGTGGTAGACGTAGCAATACTGAATCACAGCAACATCAAGAAGAAGGAACACGAGAAGCTAGAGAAGTACCAAGGGCTCAGAGAAGAGCTTGAGAAGATGTGGAGGGTGAAGGTAATAGTGGTCCCAGTGGTGCACTTGGTGCAGTGAGGCCCAAGCTAGGCAAGTGGCTCCAGCAGAAATAACATCTGACATCTCGGGGCAGGATCCTCAAGCTCCCAGGCCTCTGGTAGAGGACCCGAGCTTGAAGGATAGAAGTAGTCAGATACAAGTAGTCATTTGAATCCATAATTCTCTCCCTTCCTAATAACGTCCCGCCATCTCTCTTTATTATCACATTAATTACACATTCCTCTTTCTCTTGCTGTGGGACTGCTGTCTATCTTGATGCACTCCTCCACTGCTGGTGTTAGAAAAACCAGCTAACTCAGACTGTGAGAGACTTCAAGGGAGCTCTGTTTGACTATGGTTGCTGGTTGCAGAATGAATTTCAGTTAACCAAGTACTTCCTGATGGAGTGCAATCTAAACATTAATACTGTATGTATTCAAGCTTTCCTACAAGATGTGTTAAACATTGATTTTTTTAATGTGTTTCCAGGTGAAGAGTGTGAACCTTTCAGATGGAGAACAACTGTCTATCACAGGTGTTAATGAACACGGTTCTTTGCTGGTCTTGGCCAACCATACACTGCTTGTTGAAGGTCAGGTGATCCGCAGTCCCACTAACACTCTCTCTGTCTACTACTGCTCTGGACTGGAGGGAAGCATGGGTATCTTCCAGCTGCACTATCAAAGTAAGTCTACACACCACTCATTTACAGACTTACTGAAAAGAGTGCACAAAACTCAGTTTATGCCATGACTAAAACATGAATATGCTTTAATATTAACAGGTTATAGAAATTCAATAAATAGTACTTTCATTAGGTCCTAAGGGGCTGTTTACACTTTATACACATGCTAATTACAGAATCATAAACCATCTCACCCAATCAGTTTGCATGGTGATTGAATCTGTCATGTTAATTAGCTGATTAGAGCCCTGATTAATTGGCTCTCATCTCATTATGACACTATATGGGATATGGGAGTTTGTATAAAGAGTGCCCTTGTTGTGTATGTTCTGTGTGTATATGTGTGCTGTGTCATCCATTAATAAATATGGTAATTATTCCAAAGGAAGAAGCATCCAAGTACTACGATCCACTTTCTCCAATAATCACAGCCATCTACTCTTTTTATATTACCGCTAGACAGGAGAATAGTGCTGACGTGTTATCAAGGTTAAAAAAACACACAACATAAAGAGAAAAGGAATGTTGTCTCACACAGCTTACATGGCTTGTTATAATTAGGATTTTTCAATTGCCCATGACTGCTTGATTTCTTCAGTCACTGGGTTCTCAGTAATGAGAAAGTATGTTGCACCCTTGGATGTTTTAGTTAGCTGGTTCTTGGCACCATCTGTTATGGCTCTGCAGCTAGATATGTGAATGTCATGCACCATTTACATCTGTAATGATAAGTTACACTATGTACTGTAGTCTAGCCCTACATTTTATAACACTGTTCAGTATTTCCCATAATCTTTTAATATTATTTCTATTATTATCTAATTGCTTCTTATAGTATTTCTTTTTTACTATATCTTAGTATATTTATTAACTTATTTTTATCTTTTATATCTAATTTCAGCATCTTCAGTTCTCTTTCTTAAGAAATCTCTGTATAGTGCATTTCTCTTTTTACATGCATTTTACAGACCTTTTGTTATCCATGGACAGTATATATATTTTTGTTTCCTACTATATTACATTATTGGACAGTTTGTATTATACAATAATGTAAATATTCTAAGGAATTCATCATATGCACCATTAACGCCTTGTTTCTGATATATTTCACCCCAGTTCTGTTTCACTGAATCTTTTAAAATGCATTTATTCTTTCTTCTGTTCTTACTCGTCTGTACTCTTTTTTTCTTGTCCTCATCTTGTAATTCCTATCATAGACTGTAAAAAGAAGATGGTAAATTCTTATATGACACTTTTCTACTCTCCTGGAGTACCCTATATGTTGCACACTTGGACAAATGACACTTCCAGGAGTGCATGAGTTCAGAATCGTTCTCTTTACTTGCTCATTCGCAACTGCAAATACAAAACACAAGCACTTCAGTTCAGCGTAGCTGCACTCTGCAGGTTATCTGTGCAGTAGAACACATAGGACCCCAAAGCTGCCCAATTCAGTGCCTGCGTGAGCGCCACCCATGGGAATCATCATTGACCAGAATATTCTAGCTGGATTGCCAGTGAGCACAGTATGTGTCAGAAATAGTAATAAAGAACTGAATGCATAACATAACAATGATAAGAATGCATGAAATTATGGAGGGGGGGGGCAATATCTATTACAATACTTCCATCTGTGTCCATCCATTACATGAGTCCCACACTCTCCCCTCCAAAAGTGAATGTCGTCCCGACATTAGAGATTTCCCAGAATACATGTCTTCAACAGAAGGTTACAGCAGCAGCTTCATTGGGAGTCAGCCTCTAAAGATACTTTCTGTCCGGTAACAGTCTTTGGCATGACATGTATCTCACCCTTTATGTCATGTACCAGCAACAGACACTACTGGACAGGCAATGTCTATAAAGTCTCTCCGTCACTCAGGCATGCTCTGTATCAGACTGAAGGTGTAGACCTAACACTCTACCATGTAACCTTTTACACAGACACACATTTACTGCTGTATATCTCACATACAAGCCAGTATCTCTCTATGTGTAGCTAGTCTGGTTCTGGTACTCCCTGTTTAACTCACGTGAACTATTAAACTAATATATGCAGTTGTTGCTCTGTCAAATTTGCTCTTTTTAACATTTGCTACTGTGAACACTTCCCTTTCTGTTTAAACTGTCACCACAGTAAACTCAACATGTGACAATGAACTTAGTTTTTTTCTTAGCTGTGGACATCATTTGTGTCTGTTTATGACTGATCGCTGACCTAAGGTGTCATACGTGAGTGTCTTGGGTGGATTTCTGCATCGAAAAGGATATTTTCTTGTGGGAACTGGCTGTGAGTTGGGCTCTCCCTCGTCTTCTTCATCACCTGTTCTTGACTTCTTCCGTTCTCCTCCCCAGACAGCTCACTTCGCCCTGCCTCCTCCTCCTCTGCACTTGACTCCAGTCCACCTTTCTCACCCTCGTCTAGGCACTCGCTGCTGACACCACCACTTGACAGTTCTCCATTAGCTTCTTCTGGCTGGAACTCCTCTGCCTCTGCCCTCAGCTGACTTCTGATCTGGGTGGGTGATTCTGCAGATTGTGTGGTGATAATTCCCCAGTCACCCTCATCCTCTGAACTGCTGTCGTGGTCACTCTCCTGCTGCTTTTCTTGGGTCTTTCCCTTTCTTTGTTGTTTGGCATCCTCCTTCCCATTCTTGTTTTTCTCCAGCTTCTCCTCCTGAACGGGGAGAAAGTCACAGGGCAGTAGGAGGTTCCTGTGCAGAACTCTCACTTTCCCTGGTCCTCTCTCTGGCTGTACGGCATAGACAGGGCTATCTTTGTGCTTTCTTTCTAACACAACATGTACTCGCTCCTCCCAGTAAGACCTTAGCTTTCCGGGCCCACCCCAGTCTCTGAAGTTCCGTACTAGCACTCGACATCCCAGTTGCAGTTCAACTCCATGAGCCTTCCGATCGTACTGCCTTTTCGCTCTGTTCCTCTCTTTCTGAGCTGTTTCTGACGCCAATCTGTACGCCTCTTGCATCCTACTTCTCCACTTACGGACATAATCACTGTGAGAAGTACTCTGGTCACCTGGAACCAGGCCAAACATGATGTCCACTGGTAGGCGGGGGTTTCGGCCATAGAGAAGATAATATTCAATTCAATTCAATTCAATTTTATTTATATAGCGCCAAATCACAGCAAAAGTCGCCTCAAGGCGCTTTATATTGTACAATAGATCGCACAATAATAAATACAGAGAAAACCCCAACAATCATATCATATGACCCCTATGAGCAAGCACTTTGGCGACAGTGGGAAGGAAAAACTCCCTTTAGCAGGAAGAAACCTCCGGCAGAACCAGGCTCAGGAGGCGGCCATCTGCTGCGACCGGTTGGGGTGAAAGAAGGAAAACAGGATGAAAGACATGCTGTGGAAGGAGACAGAAATTAATAACAGATATGATTCGATGCAGAGGTCTATTAACACATAGTGAGTGGCTGGAAAGGAAAAACTCAATGCATCATGGGAATCCCCGGCAGCCTCACGCTCTGCAGCAGCATAACTAAGGGAGGATTCAGGGTCACCTGGTCCAGCCCTAACTATATGCTTTAGCAAAAGGAAAGTTTTAAGCCTAATCTTGAAAGTAGAGATAGTGTCTGTCTCCCGAATCCAAACTGGAAGCTGGTTCCACAGAAGAGGGGCCTGAAAACTGAAGGCTCTCCCTCCCATTCTACTTTTAAATACTCTAGGAACAACAAGTAGGCCTGCAGAGCGAGAGCGAAGTGCTCTAATAGGGTGATATGGTACCACAAGGTCATTAAGATAAGATGGGGCCTGATTATTTAAGACCTTGTATGTGAGGGGCATATCCTATTGCTTCACTCCGTGTGCAGTTATACGCATGCACCACTTTGCTCAAGGAGTTTTTCCAGTCTGCCTTGGCTTCCTCTGCCAGGCTCCTCAACATGGAAAGGAGTGTCTGATTAAATCTCTCCACCTGACCGTCCCCCGCTGCATGGTAAGGTGTCGTGCGGGACCCCTGGATACCACAGTACCTTTCTAGCGTGGCAAACAGCTGGTTCTCGAACTCCTTTCCCTGATCATGATGTAACTGGGCAGGGAATCCAAATTTGAGCACAAAATCTCCAAAGATCTTTTCTGCTGCTGTTCTTGCTGACTTGTTGGTGCATGCATATGCCTGCACTGTAAAATATAACTTGTTGTTTCAACTTAAAAATATCAGGTACAGGGCTGCCTTAAAATTTTAAGTTAAGTCAAGAAATAGAGTTTGTTCTTATAACACAACCAATTGTTATCTTAATGAAAAATCACATGTTGTCTAAACTTTCGTCTTAGTTTAGTTGACTGAGATTTGTTAGTCAGTTCAACTCCTTTAATTGTCATTTTTACTTGGGAAAACCCTTTCAGCTAAATTAAAATAATCTATTGTTTAAACTCTTGTCCTAGTTCAGTTGACTTGGGTTTTTTAGTTAATTCAAATACTTTAGTAGTTCTTTTAACTTAGGAATCTATTTTAGCTTAACTAACATAATCTGTTAGCTAAGTTGATTTAAGTTTATTAATTAACTGAGCTCCTTAAGGTAGCTGAGTGAACTTGTAAATCAGTTTCATTTTAATTATCAGAGTTGATTGACTGGATGTAAAGAAAAATGTGTATTAAACATCTTAAGTTTTGTTTTTTTAGCTTTCTAACATCCATTTCAGCAAAACTACCTGTTAGGTTCATCTTAGATCTCAGGTTTAAATATCTACATTCCTTTAAATTAATTTTCTGTTGTTTACAGAAAAAAAATAAACCCCACAGATTCCATTAAAGTCTATCTGATCATTTCATACAGAAAGTTTGTTTTAAGAACATGACAAGACAATTACTAATGAGCACCCAACATTCACCATTTATTGTGCCATCTTAGTCATCTGAGAAACAGAAAAATCAGTGACGTAGCTCATCAGGCTCACAATCCATCAAAACTCAAAGGCTGCTCCTGTGAAACAATAAATTTGAACTTGGTCTTGAGCCCAGTTTGGGTGAAGATTAAATTCTGACCAATACTCTAGGAGCAGTAGTGATTCTTGTGAAGTAACAACATAAAGTCTGCATTAATGTAATGTATCAACGGAACACTTGCTATTTTAGAAAAGTTATTCTTTACATTTGCAAAATTTTTAAACTTCATTGTGCTCAGTCACACCTGTTAGCATAAAACTTGAAATATTAAAATAGTACAAAACCTTTGATAAGTGACAGTAAAGATCAGTTTATAACAACTAAGACATCAAACTCTTGTATTTGTCTTCGTTTACAATTGCAACAAATTCCACAGAACCAATATCTCTGAAAATGAGTGCATGCTTCTGAAACATTTGATAATATGGATATTTCAGAAACATCAGTTTGAGTCTGCTCAATTGCAAAACAAAGGAAAAACTACTGACTTGCATGAGATAAGCATCTGCAAAGTCCACCATTATATTGTTGTTCACATAAGTTTCTTAAACCATGAACAAATGAGTAATTGTCTAATCTGGAATGTAAAGTGTAGTCATTTAGTGACATACAAAAGTGAGAATGAGAACTTGCAAGAATAAAAAACAAACAGTAAAATAAAACTGTCCTTAACACTAAGGCAATTGTATGCTGTGAGCATACAATTACAGTTCTGCATGGCTTTCTGCAAGAGTCTGTTTCTTAGACCATGCACTAGTGAGATGCACTGCCTTCCACCAATGTTCATTAGGATGTTCTGAATGACTTCAAAGATGTCCTTAAGTTCCTTTGGATAGTCTATGTTGAGGGCAAAAAGAAGGCCCATCAGCATGGAAATGGCACTTGAGACATCCTCAGATTAGACAGGATTACTGCCGCCTCAAGGACAACCAACACATCGATGATGTCTTCTTCTTTCACCATCGCAATGCCAACTTTCATCCTCTTAGAAAACGTGTCTTCAATACCTGTCGGCTATAAAAGGGTTCAAAGACCAAAAAAAAAATAAAATAAATTACACAATTACAATTACACAATATCCCTTGTGCTTAACAATTCATGTCTTTCCAAAGAAGAGCCATACTGATGCCTTGGATGATGGTGATTGGCTTTGGGTAACACTTATTAGTTGTTAAAGTTTTTCAGAATGAGATATGCACCCCATGTTACAAATCCATTTCTTGCTTTAAACAAAGACCATGTTCATAAATAACTGAGCATGTCTTCAATTGCAGAATTCAAACAAAATTTTCAATTTAAATGGTAAATGGCCTGTATTTGTATAGCGCTTTACTAGTCCCCTAAGGACTCCAAAGCGCTTTACACATTCAGTCATTCACACACATGGGTGGATGACTGAATCGTGACTCAAGAGTTGACAGTTCGTCTTATAATTGGAAGGTTGCCGGTTCGAGCCCCGGCTCCGACAGTTTCAGTCGTTGTGTCCTTGGGCAAGACACTTCACCTGTTGCCTACTGGTGGTGGTCAGAGGGCCCGGTGGTGCCAGTGTCCGGCAGCCTCGCCTCTGTCAGTGCGCCCCAGGGCGGCTGTGGCTACAATGTAGCTTGCCATCATCAGTGTGTGTGAATTTAAATCTACTTATGCTAAATATTGGCTGTGCTCTAAACCAAATCTGGCTGAGAATACATGAAATGTGCAAACTGCAGCTACACTACAGGATCAGATTATGGCTCCATAGACAATGCTTCTTTAATCAGTTTATTGATTAAAGTTTATTTTTTTCCCCTATATTAACAGCATGAAAAAAGAGCATATAGACATGGCTGAACAGGTTGCATAATTGGCACTGAATATCAACATCCACCTTTACCCAGCTGCCCAATGACTCTCGGCCAGTAACCTTTAATTGCTTACCCAGTCTACACAGTCTCTTTTCCAGGGTCCAGGACATTTCACCAAAGTATTGCCCCCACAGCTGTAGCAGCCACTGCAGCCCCTTAAATATCCTAATATCTCTGCCATTACAATATACAATGTGAGAAATCAAACGTAAAGCTGAAGTGAACAGTACAGCAGCGAAATGTCAAAGACCCTGGTGAAGACATGAATAAACACAAGACACTAATAATATCAATGCTAGCTTGCCAGTTAGTTTCTCTGAAACCTAGACCAAATCCAGTGTCAAAGATCTTGTAATAATACATTTGGTGAGGAAAAAGTACACGTTTCATTTAAAATCCACTGTGGTGCTGTCATTATTAAATTTACTAAAAGAAACAATGCTAACCTTCACAGTCTTGAAAGTGTGTGAGGGATCTTCCTTTAGAAAATGAGGTCCTCTGTCCTCTTCCTTTGTGTAGGGCTCTGGTCAAAGAAGTCAAAAGAAAACAAAAACACTTTTTAAACAGTGTTTATGAAGCATGTAGACAGCTCCAAATTCACAGCTTTTTGATACATAATTCCATCAATATATGATTATCATTGGAGATTTTGAATCAAGCTTATCAGGACATTCAAGTAGAATATGATATCCAACCTACCACCAATATACATAGATTCTGTAAAAGTTACCACACTAAATGTCCAGTTGTGAAATATGATGACAGACTTTACTTATCAGCTTTCTTTCAATGAGTTCATCAGTTGAACTGGATAACCTAAAACTTAAACAAAGGATTAGATTTCGCAGTTGAACACTTACATCATCACCAAGCATCTTATGAGCCTAGTTAGCCCTCCTATGCCGCTCTTGATTTTGTACAGCTCCACGAACCTCTCCATAATGGTCAAGCACAGCAAAAGGAACCCTTTCAGGTCAACAGATGTAAGACGGGCAAATTCTGCTTCAACCTGAGCAATAGAAGAAGAGGGGTGGAGAGTACAGGCAGAATAAAAAAAAGATTCTTTGAGACCCAAATTTAAGCAAACAGTCATCTGAGGCCCATTAGAGAAAACACAAACACACAAAAGCAAACAAACAAAAGATGCACTTTACCTGCCGTTCAGCAAACAAGGAAGTTCAGAGAACAATAAGCTCTGTCTCGAAATCTTTTAAAGTAGAATGATTGTGAAAATGACTTATGTGATGTAAAACTTTAGTAAACGTGCGATTAAAAAGAACACTGAGTAAAAGGACAAGTAACAATTTCCTTATTCCTCAGATGTTTACCTTGATGAGCAATACTGTTTTAGTCCAACTGCCTCATTAAAGTTACACAACAGGCTTTTTACATTAAAGCCAGCAAGTCCATTACATACTCCTTTTTAGATCTGAAATACTGTGCACATTCTGTGTATATGTAGTGGACAGCAATTTACCCAAAAGAGCGCAAAGTTTGCAAGTCCACCTCATTTAAATGACAAAGACAGATGTGATCATCTAGACCTGTGAAAATAAATTAATGACAAACCTGCAGTTATGGATGTTATTACAACCACAAGAACCTAAACAGTCTGCTCCATTGCTTTTGTTAATGAATCATTTGTTGGTAACACATCTGAATATTTAGTTTATGCCACCTGCATGCGATCATCAATAGTGCCATATTACTTCTTAAGAAGTACCCTGACACTACAATCTTTATATCATTTGTTCTACAGAGCTATTAAGTTACAATATAATCTGTGGTGTTTCCAGTATGACAAAATGCACAAATTGTAACTTACCATTTGACTCCACTGACAAAAATAAATCCCCAGCATCAAGTTTGGCTTCACAGACCTAAAATAAGTAAAATAAAAATATATGTTATAATTATATTGTTTTCGCCATTTATTCATGTTTGCTAATTTTCTGACATATAAACAATGTTAGTTTTGTTACAATACAGAGAATGCAGTTTAATTAAAAGGTAAATTATGCAAAAAAAAAAAAAAACTTCTGCAGTATACCATGCCAAAAATCAGTGTCTCTGATGCCAATTATTTTATCACTACAGCTCTTTTAGTATGGAAACTCACACAATCTGGTCATACTGATCACAAGAGTTCAAAAATAAGTCAAAATAGTGAGCTGTTGTTAAGCATAAAGCATTTCAGGGTAACAAATAACTGCACAATAGAATTAAAGCAAAAAATAAACACACTGGAGGACTATCTGATAAAAACTAATATAATGCTGGTTTGTAGACCATATTTTGTCTCAGTCCTCAGTGCACTCTTGCAGCTTAGCATGCAGCAGTTAATAACTTAAGTGATTACATAGGGGTAAACAGATGACAACAAGCATCGGAGTCCCGCTAAAAAGGTCTTTTTGAACCCAGTCAGTTATTGGAAATATTGCCAAAATGAACTTCCACCAAAATACAACAGCCTGTGAACTTGAAAGAAATTTACAAGTACAGAGACAATATGAAATAAGCTTTATTAATTAGCTGAGTTAGCTTGCTAATATCGCAACAGTGGTTGAGTGCACAACCTTAAAGCTAGCGGCACAATACTTGTGATTTGGTCAGTGCCACATTAAACCCATAAAAAAGGCCATGTGTCAGTTTATTAGGTCAAGTTTGGTCATGACACACAAGCTGGACCTTGTCGGCTAAAGTTATATTAGCTAAAGCAAACATTTCGGTAAAAGAGAAAAACACACATCATGCCATAAATTCAAAACATGTTCCAACTTTTGTAGCTCTCTTTCCTTATAGTTATAACCAATGTTACTCACCTTGAAAGCAGATTCCAAAGAAGACGATTAGAAAACGTCCAAGTAAAATGAGCATGTCGTTAACCGCCAATTCCCCATGATGCACCTCGGTAGCAGTCACGTGAGGCAATTTTGAATCCTGCTGTGCTCAACTTACCCACATTGTCAAGTTCACATAAGTTGCTGATTTAGCTGGACATGAGTTTTCAAGTTAGCTTTTTTTGGTGTAATTGGGACGTTTTTAACTTGTAATTCTATGTTATAACAACAACTTCAGTCATCTATCGTCAAACTGATATAGAATAATATGTTGAAATAACAAACATCTAGAATTACATTTTACAGTGTGTGCAAACCGGGTGAAATGATCCATCACGACTAGAATGTACTCATATCCTCCTTTACAACTCTCCAGATGTAGGAAGTCTATTGAGACCATCTCAAAAGGGTATGTGGTGACAATGTTGACCAACGGTGCTCTAGTTGGTTTGCTTGGATGTTTCCGTTTCAAGCAACTGCACACCTTGGTCACATAATGTTCCACATGTCTTTGCATATGTGGCCAATAGAATTGATCATGGACCACTCCGAGATGTCCCATCTCCTCATGGAGCTCCTTGTACACCAGCTGATGGAATTTTGTGAGTAACACTAGCTGAGCTCGAGCAGCGGATTTCCTGTACAGGATGTCGTCTTTGTCAAGGTACAGCTTACTCTTTTCCCAGCTTAGAACTGAAGTGTCTTCACCCCTGTCTCTTCCTCTCCAAGGAGGCCATTGTCCTGTCATAACATATTCTCGCACCCTGCCAATGACTGGATCATCCTCCTGTGCTTTCTTTAGTGTCTCTTTGGAGATCTGTGTCACTGGGGCCATTACTCGTTCATGCTCTACATCAGCACATGCTGTGGTTATGGTATCCGGACACATCCATGGCTCATGTTCACGGGCTTTCAGCTGGAGCGCCTGTGTAGCAGGTGTGATTACCTCTGGTTTCATTTCCTGTGAGCATGTGCGCATGTACTCCTCCATGTCTAGTGGCATCCGTGATAACCCATCAGCATCGCCATTAGCCCTTCCTGGCCGATACTTGATTGAGAAGTTAAAATCTGCTAGCTCAGCAACCCACCGGTGTGTTGTAGCATTTAGCTTCGCTGTAGTCAGGACATAGGTCAACGGATTGTTATCCATATACACTGTGAAAGAAGGTGCGTAATACAGATACTCCCGAAATCTCTCACAGATTGCCCACTTCATTGCTAGAAACTCTAGCTTTCCAGAGTGGAGGTGGTAGTTAGTTTCTGGAGCTGTTAGAGTTCTCGACCCATACCCAATGACAACCAGTTTGCTCTGCTGTCTCTGGTACAGGACTGCACCAAGCCCTTCTTGAGAGGCATCGCAGTGCAGCACAAATGGTCTTTCGAAGTCAGGGTATGCCAGGAGTGGTGGACTCAGCAGGTGTTCTATAAGCTGGCATAGAGCCTGGTGTTGTTCCGTCCATGTGATTGGCTGGCTTGAGTGGAGTTGGTCTGATTTTTTCCATTGTCCTTTCTGCCTGATTACCGTTGATCTTCTGTCAGTAATCACTTGAATCTTTCCGATCGATAGCAGCTGGTATAGTGGCTTGGCAGTGTGTGAGAAGTTTGGAATGTAGGGGCGGTAGTATAACAGGAAACCTAGCATTTTCCTTAGGTCTCCCACAGTCTCAGGTTTGCGGTTTTTTAGTGCTTGCACTGGTGCCAGTTCAGCAGGGTCCATGCAGTAGCCATCTTTGGATACAATCTTTCCCAGGAATTTCACCTTGCCCTTAAACACTTCACACTTTTTGGGGGTCAGCTTCACCCCGTGCGCTTGATAGTGGCGCAGGACCTCCCTCAGATCACGCAGGTGGCCCTCAAATGATCTGCTGTGGACCAAATTGTCATCCAGATATGGCTGAGATATTTCATCCCTCAAGCCTGCAAGGCACTCTTCCATACTGCGCTGGAACTCTGCTGGAGCCGAGGACAAACCAAAGGGGAGCCTTACCCACTCATATAAGCCCCAAGGTGTGATAAAGGCTGTGAGGGGTCTGCTACTTTCCTCCAGGAAACCCTGGTGGTATGCCTTGCCCTGGTCCAGCACTGAGAACCATGCACTCCCAGTCAGGCTGTTTAACATGTCTTGAACACGAGGGATGGGGTGACGGTCAGGAATGGATTTCCGGTTCAACTCACGGTAATCCACGCAGAGACGCAGACTTCCATCCTTCTTGCGCACACAGACGATGGGTGATGAGTAGGGGGATCAGGATTTCTGAATCCATCCTCTGTTCAACAGGTCCTCCAAATACTCCTTCACCTCCTTGTGGAGTGGCTTGGGGACTGAGATGTATGTGCGTCTTACTGGGGTTGTGTCATTCAATCTGATCTTTAACTTCAGGGAGGGGATGCATCCCACATCGCTCTCATCTTTTGAAACACAGGGGACATGACAGACTCGCACACTGAAGACACGACACCATAACCAACATAGGGAAACAGAGAACTGAAACAGAACTAACTGAGCCTTAAAAAATTAGAATATAATAATACAAAAGGCATGAAACTCAAAATGCTGGGTGAATAAACCCAGAACCATGGCATATGTGAATTTAGAAGCAAGAAATTACAGGTCACTCATGTCTTTATGGCTGTGTCTAAATTCAGGGGTTGCATCCTTCGAGGGACCTGGACTACAGACTATAGGCCTATAGACTGGAATTCAAAGGCCACGAAGACCGGATGTCCAAGGCCGTTAAATTGGATGGTCTAGCCTACAACATGTGGTTTCTGTTGCCTAGAAACTGCAACATAAGCAGCTACAGCTATGGCTGACAGCATGTTCAACAGAAATACAGAAAATCTGTATTTTATGTGATATATCTGGGAGAACACCACAGCCATGAGTCCCTTTAGCCAATAATGATGCTAAGTTTAGCTAGCTATTTTGCTAGTGTAGCTCATGAGACTACTCTCATTTCATTTTGATGGTGCAAACGTAACAGGATTTACATAGTTGATATTTTACTATATATACACACCTTGCGCATTTTTTGAAAAAAAAAAATGCTCAGTGGTGGAATTTAACTCTGTTGTCTCAAATATTACATTTCAGTTAAAATTCAAGGTATATATTTCTATTTCATAACATTTATAACATTTATATGTGTGACTGTCAGATAGATTTTACTATACAGTGACCACTGTCTCAAAGCTTTAGTTATATTTAGCTTTACTTTACATTTAAGTTTGAGTTATATTCCATACCCCCCCCCCCAAAAAAAAAAAAAACTAAAAAGATTTGATCCTTGTATGTTTCAGATAAAATGGAAGGCAAAGTGATGCAGTAAATATTTCTTATTGGATGAGAAAACTGCAGTATAATTTAAACAGGCTGATGTTAGGATAAAAGAGTCTAACAGGAGAGAGATGATACAGAAACATGACATCCTTATAAAATACTTACATACTTTATGAATGTACAACTTTTCTAGTTCTGAACTTTTTATTTAAATGAGCTGCATGCTTTTCCAACTGAAACCAGCACAATCTCACTTTGATGAAAACAATATTTTAACTAAATATATCCTGGATATATCAAAGCATTATCAAAGTTGTCCGTGGTTCCATTTATTTTTCTGTCTTTAACTGTCAGATCCGGTCCTGCAGAACATCAGTGAGTGGTTCCCTGTATGCAGCTGTAGTATATGTTGGAGATACTTCTGCAAATACAGCAAACAAATATCTAGAAATTGTTTTAAATGTTTTCACCAATCCCTCAATTATAGAGAACAGCTGTCTATTCTCCCCCTGTTCCCCTCTCCATCTCTCCTGCTGTCTCCTTTTTCTTCTCCTCTTCCTCACACACTGCTGAATTTGTCCTGGTGTTTCATCAGGGGTGGAGATCCTCTGTCCCGTCTCTTATTATTAGTGTTTTATACAGGATGAGAGCTCTTTTAACTATAAACTTTAGCACAGCATAGCTGAGTCTGTTTCCTCACCACAGTTCACGGCCAGATGTTTGGTCCCTGTAAATGCACTTAGCTTAAAGAGTGACCCGTCTGCTTGGTTTATCATAAAATGTTTAAGTACGTGCGGCTTCACGCCGCCAAACAGACCCAGCTTTGGTAGAAAAGCCAAAAATTTCTTCAACCTTTGATTTTCAATGAATCCTGGGATAGGTTGGGCCATGAAGGATACACCCGAACCCTTTTCCCACCTCTGTGGATACAATTGTGGGCCACATTTGGAGCAGCTTTCGAATTTCGACAACCTTTGTTGCCTTGCTGTGACCTAATCGGCCTGAAGCCCCTGAAGTTGGACACAGCCTATGTCTTTAAGACATCCCAGCAACAGAACTAAATGGTGTGTGTCATCTAGCTTCATGGATAGAGGAAGCTGGGTAACATCTGCATAGCAATAAAAATGTGTGCTATGACTTCTTTTGGTTGTGACTGTGAACTGTGTGTTGAGGTGAACCCGAGGATTTCTAGTCAGTGTCTTCCAACCTCACACACTAGTTCAGGCTCCTTCCACAGCAGAGGCGATGTCCATGTCCTAATAAGTTAGCCTCAGTAGCCGGGGATTTGACTGCCAGGGCCCCTACCCTGGATCACCATAATATGCCACAAGAAACATAATACATCTGACCCCTAGGGTGCTAGGGTGCCTACTCTGGGTGGTGGGCCTTCAGGAGGGACTCCCAATCTACATGTAGTGTATTAGGGGCTGATCACCTTGAAGTGGGCTATACTCTATCACTGGGACTTCAGTGATCCCTCCCACTGTTCAAGCTGACCCATGGGCCCCTTTCTCTATGTTCACCAGGAAAGCTGGCATAGACTCCCAGTTTCTGTGACCTTCCTAATCTTTAAGGTTCATTCATTGAAAGCTAGAGGTGGGGAAACCACCAGCAAGACCCCAACATAGAACAAGTGACAACAGATTGGTTCAGACGAAGTCAGAAACATCATAAAAGGAGGAGCTGCGGGTCAGGTGGGTTGCAAGGTATTTTGCAGATGTACAGCTACTGGGGGAGCATAAAGGCACCTAAATGGCGCTTCTTGTATGAGATTTGACAATGTAATTTTAGAAGGCTATCAGCTGATCATCAGCTGATTTAAGCTGGCATTGAGGTCAGCTGATTTGATGGGATTGTATTGACTGTCGAAGGCTGCGATGACTGGAAGTGAGGACCTGGTAAATTGGACAGTGTGTGGAGGTATGTAAAGACGACAGGAGAGGTCTCAGTGTTTCACTCCAACTTTATTAACTGACTCACCAGAACTCCACATACAAAAAGCACCAAAATGTCCACCCCAACACTTCCCTTCAACTTGAGTGTGAGTGGAGCCACCTGGTGGTCGCCCCCTCCCCCCCCCCGAACACCCAGTAAGGTCTCTTTTTAGTCCAGGACCCTGGGCCTAAGCAAACGGCCCGAACGACTGAACCTGGGAGGGAGAGAACTGGCAGAGGAAGGTCCATCCTGTGAACAAGGCTGGTGAAGGCGAGCAGGAAAGGCAGGAGGAAGTTCAAATGCCGGTGGTTGGGGGGTAGTCCTGGGGGGAAAACCAGAGTCTGTTAACCCCGTGGAAGGAGGGCAGCCACGGCGAGGGGCCTGGGCCGGCACTACATGACTGTCCGGAAGAATATGTGCAGGTTTAAGTCTGTCAACACACAGTTTCCCTACGACCCCCAAAATCCAAAACAAAATGTTTCTGGCCCGGTTCGATAACCCTAAATGGGCTGTCATACAGCGGATGCAGCGGTGTCCTGTGGGCATCGTGCCTGACAAAAACAAACTTAGCAGTCTCTAAAGTCTTTGGAACAAAAGTGTCAGGCAGGCAATGGTGCACCAGACCAGGAACCCGAAGTGAGTGCAAAAGCAGGTTGAGGGATAGCACAGATGGATCGAAGGAGGGAGGAGGGTTGTGAATCCAAAAATCCGGCAATTTAAGCGCCACAGCAAACGCAGCCATCGGCGGAGGTGGAAGTCCGGCGGCGGCCGATGCTCCCAGGCCGGAGCTGGCTTCGTCTTCGAACCTTAGCATGTTCACCACAGGGGTCACCAATGTGGAAGTATGTAAAGACAACAGGAGAGGTCTCAGTGTCTCACTCCAACTTTATTAACTGACTCACCAGAACTCCACATACAAAAAGCGCCAAAATCTCCAACCCGACACTTCCCTTCAACTTGGGTGTGAGTGGAGCCACCTGGTGTTCCGCCACAAGTGTAGTCTATAGCGCTGCTTCTGTACCCTAGCAACCATGATAGTAGCCGTTAGGACAGCATGTAAGATGAACATGTTTATTTCATTTCATTCATTTTAATTTTTTCATGATAAAAATTGAGATGTTATCAGTCTGCGATGTATGAGAGGCTGAAAAAACACTGTGGCCATGGGCTGCGTACCTTTAGCAAACAGTAATTTTAACTTAAGCTAGTCAACAAGTTTGCTGATGTGTCTTTTGAATTAAAGAGATTTTCATATTCTGGTTTTGTATTTGTTCTCTGTATTGTTAACCTTAGGTTTTGTCTTTTCTAGTGCATCTGAGCATCTATGTCCTAGTTTCTGGTTCTTGCTTTGTTACGTTTGTTCCTTCCCATGCCTGTCTGTTCTCTCTGTGTTCCGTCTTCATGGCTGTCTGTGCTTGTAGCCCTGTCCCTGTGTTTTCTCCCTTCATGTTCATCTCCTATCTATCTCCTTTGTCTTCCTCGTCTGTCATGTCTCTATGTCTGTTTCTCCCCAGTACAAGTGTCAAGCGTTTTATTTTGATAGGCTCCTGTGTTATGTGTATTATGTTCGATTTTGCTTCCCCTGTCTCAGACTGTGTTCAGCTTTGTTACCTAAGTGTTTCTACGCAACCCAAATCTCCTGTGTATATCTTATCTGCATATCCCTGTGTTCTCTTTAATGTCGTCATTGTTTCCTCTCTAGCAATGTTTTCTTTTTAAGGGTTCGAAACAATCCAACATCCATCTCCACAGTGACATCTGCTGGCCAATTTGGCTATCACTACCTCTTGATAATGCTTTTCTGTGAAACAATGATCCAGAAAAGCCATGCACGGTTCCAAACAAAGCTAGTTATTATACCGGACTGTCAGTAATTGTAATCAGCAGATGTTTTGAAGAAATCCACAAACAAGGAAAGAAAAATAATGAGACTGTTAAAGACAGTCATTTCTGACGGTAGTGATCAGTGAGTGTGCTTCAACAAAATTCTATATCTGGTAACATTTGTGTTGGTCACAATCAATCAATTTCTAAAATAAAATATACAAAGAAAAGACTGCAGTTCTTACTATAATAACCACACTGATTTACAGCTGGGGTTTTTGGTTTTGTTTTGTTTTGTTTTTGCTCACAGCCTTGAAACTCTGGATGTGTTTGGATGGCTTTTAAGTTTTTTGGGCATTCATGTCATCAAAATGCTAAAAGCTGGCATAGTATTAGGTTTGATTTTTAATTGACTAAAAAAAAAAACTATATTTAAATAGATTCTTAGATAACACTTTTCTACTCTTCCAGAGCAGTCAAAGCGCTTTATACAACATGTCACATTCGGCTATTCACACAAGCACTTTGTTCTATGCTTTTCAGTGCTTCCTAGTTAACATTCACACTCTGATGGATGCATCAGAGAGCAACTTGGAGTTAGTTTCTTGCCCAAGGATACTTGGCATGCAGACTAGGGGAGCCAGGAATTGAACCACTAACCTTCCAATAGGTAGATGACTTGACCCGCACATCTTTAAATCATCCTCTGCTGAGGAGCCTCTGAACTATGGCGAAACTTTCCTAAACTTTATCTTGTAACACTGGCATGATGTTTTACTGTGGGTCTGGTGATTTGGTCATAGTGAACCTGCATAACTCCTGTTGTTGTTTAGATATTCACAAGAGGAGTGTCAGTGGGAATAAAAATAGGAAAGGAAAAAATACATCTGTCATTAAAATTGTTAAGAAATAGATTGTCTGTAATTAATGAATGTGTTTTTCTAGCTTTTCTTTTTATAGTATAAATGTATTCTTTATGGCGATGCAGTATGTGAGTAATGGATTGAACTGATGATTAAGTCACTTAATGCTGCAAATTACATTCTCTGTTGAAAGTAAAAAAAGCAAAAAACAGACGACGTCAGAACTGAAAACTCCTGCCTGTTTTATTTTCTCCTTGAAAGCAGAGCTAGTGTTTTATTGATATATTTAAATGATTGTACAGCACAGTGACCTGCTCTCTCTCTGCTGATAGGAGTGTTTGGAGCTCACCCACCAGTCTCTGTTTCTTGCTTTTTCTCCAGAAATAATTCAAATAAGATATTTATATATTATTTATAAATCTATATTATGTTTATTTGATTATACTTTGGATTCCAGTGTTCAAGTGATTGCATAGTGTAGTCCAGGGGTTCTTAATCTTTTTTACCTCGGGGCCCAACTTTTCCACTACAAAAAAATCTGGCCCCCATTCAGATATTAACAATGTATCGAAAAGATTGATGTTTCTTTTGGTTTGATTTATATTTAATAACTAAATCAAATCTGAACCTGCACATACAACTAAATGCCAAATAGGTTAACAATTCATGGAACAAATCAAACTGCAAGTAGAAATTGAAAGGCTCAAGTCAGGCTTAATAACACAAAAATAATTAATAATTCAATTTTACTACAGCAAAATAGGCAAGAAAAAAGGGAAAAATCAAAATTGGATAAACAAAGTGGTGATAAAATAAATATATTCAAAAATCATTTTCTAATTAAATTAAAAATAAATGAATAAACTTATAAAATTTAAATAAAGTGCAAATGAAAATATAGCCATATAATCTGTGAGTGAATATGAAAGTTGCTTCAGCAGTAAACCTTTTTTCATTGGCAGAACCAGAAGTTACTCTTTATATCTGAGACAAATGAACAACAACAGTTACAACATTTTTTTGGCAAGCTGCAACTCCCCTTTTATGTTCACCTCTTAATGAGACACTTGAGCCTGCCTCTGAGACACGAATCCAGGTCCAGTCTGGGTGGAATGGGGGAAAGGCTCATTCTCAGAGTCTGTTTCGGGCTATGGTCTTGGCTGAAGCCACGATGGAAAATCATGATTCACACAGATATGTCGTTGTGAATGGGAGAAAGAGTTTCAGACCTCTCAGTGCCAGACATGGGTACTCCTTTGAGACAGCAATTCAGAAGGAGCCCAGGTCCAGTTTGCCCCACTTCAACTTTAAAGTGCTGTCGGTGGAAACTTCCAGAAGTTGGGACTGCAGATGTGAGGGCAATGCAACATCATTTTCAGTGGGATCCACAGAAAATGGGTGCAAAATCCACATGTGTCCTTCTCTGGGATCACAAAGCAAGTTTCCTCTTGCTTTGTGGACTTTGTCTGCAACAAAAAACATGTTGCTGTTTCTCTCTTGAAGTGAGATGTTCAGCTCGTTCAGCAGTGAAAAAATGTCACAGAGATAGGCAAGCTTGGCTTAATGATGTGCAAGAGGAGATTTTTTTCTCCGTGAGAAAAGAAAAGACCTCATTCCTCAGTTCAAACAAACACTTCCTCTTGAAAGCCATCTCACCTCACTGTGGTAGCAGCAGCTGGACATGATCTGCTTCCATGTCCTCACAAAGCTTGGCAAAACATCTGGAGTTATTTTTAATGAAATCAATAGTTTTCACACTTACACCCATCACCTCGTGGAACTCTGGTGACATCTTTTTTGCTGCAAGGGTTTCACTGTGGGGAAAACAGTGGGTCCATTTAGCTTCTGGTGCACGATCAAGAATCTGCCTAATGACGCCTGCCAGTCATTGAAGCTGCACCATCAATGCACACCCCAACACATTTCTGCCAGTCCAGGTTGTTCTCAGTGAAATAGTTGTCAATGCAGTGGAAACACTCCTGAGCCATGGCTCGTGTTGGTAGCTCTCCACAAAACAACGTGTCTTCATGCAAACTGCTGTCCCAGTGATAATGAACAAAAATCTGCAGCAATGCACCATTCGTGATATCAGTGGACTTGTCTAGTTGCAAAGAAAAAAATGGACTACTTTTTATTCTTTCCAGAAGCTGATGCTGTATGTCTAAGTCCATGTCCGTGATACGGTGGTTCATAGTGTCGTTTGAGAGTAGGATGGTCAGTAGCTTCTTTGGAGCAGTCTCTCTGATCATGTCATGGCACATATGTACAGCGGCAGGCAAAATCAACTCCTCCACTATAGTGAAAGAATTTTTACTCTGTGCCACAAGTCTGGATACGAGGTAGCTTTTAAAACACATTTAGAGTTACCAGTCAGTGACACAACAGACCGTTTCTGTATTTGCAGTTCCTTTTAATATTTCTCTTGAAATATTCCACTGGCTTTCTTGCGAGTGTGGGATGTTTGGTTTCGAGATGCCATTTTAATTTCAAAGGCTTCAGTGCTTCGTTGGATAAGATTAGTCCACACTCCACACATTGGGTCTGCCTCGTTTCCTCCATTCACAAACCCATACTTCAGGAAGTCAGGGTTATACGTGTACAAAAATTTTGCCTTTTGGGAGGTGGGCTTGCCACTTTCATCTTCATTTTTGCATTTTAAGAGCTTCTACATGTCTTTTGCTAACTGCAAACGGGGTCTTCTTCTGCTTGCTTATTTAGGCTAATTAAACAACTCCCACCAACTATTGTAACTGAGATTTTCATGGATATCAGTAGTCCCTGGTGTCTTCAATTAATAACTTATGATGTCCCACAGCCCGCAGGTATAAAACTAAATTTTTTTGCGGCCCTCAAGCTGTGACTCAAAACCAAGGGCCTGTCCAAAAGACTGGTTTGTAAAAAATGGAAGTCCTTGCTTCTGGCAGTGCAGCAAACCCGGTCACGTGTGTTCTGCACTTCAGAAGCAAAAAAATCTATAGCAGTAATATGCAGTAGACATATGAATGTAGCAGTAATATTCATAAAAACAAAGCAACCCCCCCACCTTTTTACTTAAGTAGAAATAAAAATACTGATAGAAATTAGTTTGTTTGACATTTATGATCAGGTACATTTTGGTGTTGATACTAAGTTTATGAACGTATAACTTTTTGCAGCTCTGTATACTTTTTACTTAAAGGAGCCACAAACTTTTTCCACAGAAACCAGTACAATTCCATGTTGATGAAAAAATTATTTTAATAACATATTTGTTATTATAATTCGATGCCTGTTATAGTTTGTCTAACGGGGATTTGCCGTAAGATCCCAAAGAAGATTGGGAAACTATTTTGGAATGACTCTTGGAATAGAGTGGGCCGCAAAAAGGATACACCTTGTCTCATCGTACTAGTCTGAACTAACCTAATGTTATTGTATTGGTACTCACTTACTTCACATTCCTCTATCCTCATGTAGTCTTCAGGCTGAGTTGCTCCCTGCCAAAGAGACCTCATTTCGGAGATGTATCTGTACTGGACCTGCTCCCTGGAGGGACTGCGCGCTTTCACTGCCACATGGGTTACCACCTGCATGGGGAACCAGTGCTTACCTGCCTTAATGCCTCCTTGCCAGTTTGGAGTGATAAGGAGCCTGTGTGCAGGGGTGAGTGTGTATAGAACGGTTTCTTTACAGTTTACAGTTTACTTCATTTCACTTTTTGTGAAAGATACTCCACTAACAAATTCAAATTGAGCGTTCTGCTCTTCAGCTCTTTGTGGGGGAACAGTGAAGAATGCTACAGTGGGACGAGTGCTCTCCCCATCTCCCCACCATGGCCCTAATGCCACCTTGGATCGCTCCTGCTCCTGGTCCCTTGAAGCACCCAAAGACCAGAGGCTGCATCTCCACCTGGAGAGACTGGCCTTGGGACCAACTGACAGGTAAAAGCAACCATATTGTATGGATGAATATCTGAATAGGCATATCAGGTACAGCTCCAAAGGCCCTAAGGGTCAGATGCAAAATGACTAAAACCAGAAAAGACCACACTAGATCTCAAACTAAACAATTACCGCTGGTAATTATCAGTAATTGCCACAAAAGATACAAAGAGACACACAGAGAATTACCTTAAAGAGATGTACAACAATAAAAATGATCAGATATCTGTCCTTGATATCAGCAGTACTGGCACTGTATTTAATTGGTACTAAATTTTGTATTATCACACACCACTAATCCATTCATTGACACCATCTCTGTATCGCCTTAGGTTGGTGTTGTGGAGTGGGCTGGACGCTGGCTCTGTGGTGCTGTTTGATTCAGGTCGGGGGGGTCAGATACCCTTTGAAGGAGTGATCAGCGAAGGTCCAGCTGTAAGAATCCAGTTCATCACGGATCAGCCCAACCACAACACAGGATTCAATATCCGCTATGAAGGTGCAGAAGCCACTGTAGATCTAGTTGAGCACAAAAATTAAACATGAACTACATTCTTGGAGAGCAGTTCAAACGATTATATTTATTGTTATATCTCTATAATTAATGCATAATTATGTAAGCAAACAGAAGACCACTGGTAAAAAGACCAGTGTTTATTTTTGCATCATGGACTGTTAATCTGATTTTGAATAGATTGCCAGGAAGTGAGCAGGTTCTTCATCATTATATTAGCCAGCATGTTAGGTGTTTTTGGCAGTCTCAAATAGCCATAGGATGGAAAAATACCCTTCAAAATGTTTGTCAGTATCAATGAAGAGAAGAAGACAACCAAAGAATAATCTTTATACAATTTATTATAAATGTGTGGGTTAACAGATAATTAACACAAAAACTATACATCATTTGACATTTAGTTATGGTAAATTGCAGGCGAGTGTCGTGAAAAATCACAGTCAAAAAAGCATAAACATTTTGGTATTCATTTTATAGAGCTTTCTATTTTCTCTTTCAGCTTTCGAACGTGGCCACTGTTATGAGCCATATCTTCAAAATGGAAACTTCACCACCTCCGACCCTCTGTATGGAGTTGGAACAGTGGTTCAGTTTACTTGTGATCCAGGCCACTCCTTAGAGCAAGGTCCCCCTGTGATTGAATGCATCAGTGCCAGAGATCCATACTGGAATGATACTGAGCCTCTGTGCAAAGGTAAAAATGAAGGCAGAAAGTGAAGAGAGGAGGCTTCATGACAGATCAAGATAAGACCATAAATGTTCTATTTTTGAGGGTTCTGTCAAAATACCTTTAACGTCAGATTCAACAGAGTTCCTTAACTACGTAACCTTATTTCGACCTGTTTTATCCACCTATTCATGAGTAGGTGTAAAATAATAAATTCGTCATTCCGATATTATTACAATAACTAGAGGTGGTATTTTTTATCTATTTGACTTTGTTGCTGTCCCACCTTATTTCCCCTCATTTTTTGTAACCCAGGCTAACACACTTTGTTTTCTGCCACATATGATTTCAATTCTTGAATCAAAATCTGCTTTGACCACTTACTGCACTGAACCTCATTACAATAGAAAACATTAAAATAATGAGCTTCAGAGTCTCAGAGCAGAAATGAAAAACTCATAAAATGTCATTTTTGGATTTTAAGCAATTTTAATTGTGTGTGTGTGTGTGTGTGTGTGTGTGTGTGTGTGTGTGTGTGTGTGTGTGTGTCTTCATTCCTGGACATGAATTATACATGTCTAAAAAATACATAGACAGAAAAGACAAAGTTGTTTATTAATTCTAGTTCTCAAAACTAGAACTCTCACTTTTTTTTCTGCCATTTGTTCTCCACCTTTCCTCTGCAGCACAGTGTGGAGGTGATTTGTCGGGTCCAGGAGGGTTAATTTTGTCTCCAAACTGGCCAGAATGGTATGGAGAAGGAGAGGACTGCAGCTGGAGGATACATGTTGGCGAGGACAAGCGGGTGCTGCTTGATGTACAACTGTGAGGAAAAACACCAACACACATACATACACACTCATGCACATTAAAACTTCTGCTCTCTTCGTCTTGATGTATGCTCAATCATCCAGGTAAGTAAATCTCCAAAAGTTGATTCTGTTCATCTGGACGTAGCGTTTTGTGGGAGAAACGTTTCGTCACTCATCCAAGTGACTTCTTCAGTCTCAGCTGACTGCAGGTTTCCCCAAATCTTATAAACAGTACGAGAGTTCTGCTCTCTTCCAAAGTTTGATGCAACCAAACCTAACTTTTGTCTTTAACTTTTTTGGAGGCAGAGAGGGTGGAGGTTAGGTGTGTGCATGGGGACATCCACGAATATCTGCTGCAAATTAAATACAGGGGAAATTTTCTCCAGGCCCAGGAATGTCAGGAGCACCTGTACAACAGAGGGGACAAACTCAGGCATCTTTCACCAGGAGATAAAGTACTTGTATTGCTCCCTTCTTCTAGATCAAAGTTAATTACCAGTGGCACTTTGTGGTCACACAGAGCACCATTTTGAAACATGCCCAGGCATGACGTGTTAATGCATGATGAATCAAGGCCCTACAGGCTGCCTGAACATAAAAGGCAAATTGTTCAGAGGGAATTGGCTAAAATGCTAAAGCTGGGAGTAATAGAAGAGCTACACAGTGTGGGGTGTAGCCCCATAGTTCTTGTGGAGAAGAAAAATGGTTCTCAAGTCAAGTCAAGTGGCTTTATTGTCATTTTAAACATGTGCAGTGGTACAGTACACAGTGAAACAAGACAGCGTTCCTTCAAGACCATGGTGCTACATATAACAGACAATCAACACAGGACTACTCTGTACGGTTCTGTGCCGACTACCGAAAGGTGAATGAGGTGTCACAGGATGATGCCTAATCAATGGCCCGATGAGCTCCTGGACCATGAACAGTGGAATGAGCACTAGGTTTAACCAAGGGCTTCTGGCAGATACCCTTGTCTGCAGAGTTCAAAGAAAAAATGGCCTTCTCCACTCAGTATTGTTTCTACCACTTCTGTTTGGCTTGTTCGGGGGCCCAGCCACATTCCAGGGCAGGGCTCATGGCCAACACGAAGAAGTGTGTGCTTGGACAAAGGGAGGTACAGTATTTGAGGTATTCTTTGGATGAAGGCAGGTGCATCCACAGATGGATAAAACAGCAACTGTCGAATTCTGTCCCAAGACCATAAAAGGGGTGAGGGGGTCCTTGGGGCTGGCTGGTTACTACCTCCAGTTCATGCCCGGCTTGGCGAACCTGACCAACCCTTGACTGATCTCACTTGAAAGGGTGCAGGTAAAGAAAGCTCTCTGTGGGGAACCCCTGCTCTACACTCCTAACTTCTCCCTACCTTTTATTCTGCAGACGGACACTTTGAACAGAGGGCCGGGGGCCATTTTGTCCCAGCAGGTAAAGGGGTGTCAACTGTCCAGCTGTATACATCAGCTGGAAATTGTCAGAGTGGGAGGCCAGGTACGGTATGGTGAAGAGAGGTCACCTCTGCTGCTGAGCATAAATTCATCTGCGTCACCACCCCAGAAAAAGCAAGTTAACAGCACCTCAGATTAGAGCCCAGATAAATGCAACAGGGAGTTCCAGCAGCAGACAGATCTCTACATCAACTGTTCAGAGGAGACTGTGTAAAACAGCCTTTTTGGTCAAACAGCTGCTAAGAAACTATTACTAAGGAAAAGCAACAAAGCAGAAGAAATATATCTGCACCAAGAAACACAAAGAATGGACATTAGAAGAGTCTAATGAGTCCAAATTTGAGATCTTTGGTTCCACCCGCGATGTCTTTGTGCAGTGCGGAAAAGGTGAATGGATTGTCTCTATGTGCATGGTTCCCACTGTGAAGCATGGAGAAGGATTTATTCAAAATTGAAGGCACACTGAAACAGGATGTCTACCACAGCATCCTGCAGCAACATGCCATCCCATCTGGTTTGCGTTTAGTTTGCGTCATTTAATTTTAACAAGACAATGATCCAAAATACACCTCGTGGCAGTGTAAGGGCTAACTGACCAAGAAGGACAGTGATTGCGCCAGATGGCCTGGCCTCCACAGTCACCTGACCTAAACACAATCAAGATGTTTTAGGACGAGATGGACCACAGAGTGAAGGCAAAGGGGCCAGTAAGTGCTCAGCACTATTTCAAGACTGTTGACTGTTGAAAAATGATTTCAGGTGAATACTTCATGCGGGTCATCGAGAGAATGCCAAGAGTGTACAAAGCAGCAATCAAAGCAAAGGGTGGCTATTTTGAAGAATCTAAAATATAGAACATGTTTTGAGTTATTTCACAGTTTTTTGTTTACTACAAAATTTCATATGTTCATTAAAGTTTCAAAGCCTTCAGTGAAAATCTAAAATGTAAATAGTCAAGAAAATAAAGAAAAAACATTTTAAATCCAAACTCCTGCTTCATAGTATAGGCCTCTGGCACACCGAATTCTGTCAACTTCAGGGAAGCAGAAAGCAAACTTTAAACTTTCTGACTTTCTATTTTCTGCAAAAATAGGTCAAATATGGACAGTGGTAAGAATAGCTAGTCTTTTCTGCCAAATCCAGCCCCATGACATCTACCCAGAAAAGTAATCTGTTAACAGTCTAACTGTGCAGCAATTGTTAACGAAGTAATTTAGTAACAGCATGTTAACTTTAACAAACATTAAATGCTGTTGGCTTCACTGAGAAACAAATTTAAACACACTGATTACAAGTTTTTTAACTTCTTCAAAAGAGAACATGATCCTCCAATTGGTAATAATCCTGCTCTCTGATGCTATTAAGCCAGTGGTTTAGATTTGAAGTGAGCTACTGGGCATACTTGTACCCAAGCGGAAACTCTTCTTTTTGCAGACCAATCACAGTTTAGTGTACTGCTTCCTCCTACTGGTGAATTAATGTAAATGTTTTCTTTGTTACTTGATTGCTTTAAGTTAACTTTACTCAAAACAGAGAGTAAACTGTTGTTTATACTGCCTATTCAACAAAGCATTTCTTTTTTTTTTTTTCACGAAGACAGCAAAGTGAACCAAATCAAATTCGTTGTTTGTGTGCACAAGCTTGGCCAAATGAAGGTTTTTCCTACAGCTAACAATAACTTGGGAAAAACAAGTAAAAAAGTATATATTGTACATGATTTTACAGTGTAAGGTGAAACTGTGTGCACATTGGAAGTGATTTGCAGCGATGTGTTAACCGCAGGCCGCACAAAGTAGCATTCAGTGATTTCAAGCGACTACAGGCAAAATAACTGCTGGCAACATGAGGTGGGAGAGACCCAAGCTAACTTTTCTCAACTTCCAAGATTCCCTCTATGAGAGGGAAGAATAATGTTGATTGACATATGACCTGTTAGTAAATACAGTAGAGAATCACCTAGGCAACTGAAGCCTGGATGCAAGTGAGCAGCCATCAACATCAAAGTGCTGTGCAGTGAGTGAACTGTTTCCAGTGTGGATGCAGCTTAAGATAATCAATGTTTAGTTTTCACTTCATGTTATAACACACAGAAATGTGAGCGGTTTCAGTTTGGTCATGTAACTGTTGACAAAAAGCATCCACTCAAAAACTGGAAACTACTCCTTTCAATTTGTGTAAATATAAGTGTTGATATTAACAATGAGTTGATACCTGCTCAAGTAAAAGGAATATCTGTAACTCAGCAGCAGTCCAAAAGCACTATCGTGAAATTATTTTTAAAGTAAATAACTCACCGTAAGTAAGGCTTTACTATTGTTTTATTTAAATCAAGTTGTTATACAATTTTCAATTATATAAAAAGGGGCTTGACAAGTTTAATTAAACTCTCTGGCAGCTTTGTTCCAGCTACACTTGTTTTGGTATGCCATATAATATTTTCAGATATTTCAGTATTCAAAATCTTGCAAACTACATCTTTTCAAAGCCACTGTGGTGTGATCAATCAAACGTGTCTTGGGCAAAAACAGTGCAGTCATGTTTACATACTCTTAGCACTTTGCCTGTGAATGAATGCAGCATTTAGACTTTGATGTCATTTTGTCTCCCACACAGTCAGCTGTTTGTACAAATGTGTTCTGAATCATTATAACTCATCTTGAACTGATATCATTAGCTATACTGCAGTATTTCTTTCCCTTCCTCCTTGTCTTCAGACTTAACATCAGTGACAGTGACATGCTGACGATCACTGATGGAGATGAGGTCACAACTCGTATTCTGGGGCGCTATGTTGGAGGCAGCAGCCCTTTCAAGCTCTCCTCAACGACCCCTGATCTGACTGTAACCTTCCACTCTGACCCGGCGGGGCTTGTCTTCGGCAAGGGGGAAGGCTTTATTATCAACTATATAGGTGAGAATAACCGCTAAAGGTCTATCTTTGCTTTATGTGTTAAAAAAAGAGTATAAGCTGCGAAAAAGAATCTTAAAATCTACCCATCCATCCATTCTCTTCTGCTTATCCAATTTTGGGTCATGGGCTAGGGGGTTGGGCATTGGATGTGTAGTTCTCACAGCAATCTAACATTAGATTCCACACTCAGTTATAGTTCACTATTTTAGATTTACACTGCATCTTGGCAATAAATCTTACGGAGTTGGAATGCCTGTTTGACTTCCCCTTAATGGTGCCACATTTGTACGGAAAATGGATTTAGGGTTTAGCAGCATTTTAGCAAGATTTTTTTACTCAACTCTGTAAAAATGATTTGGGCTTTATAGATAATTGGGACACTTTCTGAAGAAAACCTGGTCTTGTTAGGAGACATTGCAACTATCCCAACTATAGTGAACGGATACTGGATGGAACAGCTGTCATTTCTGGAAATCTGGCCAAATTTATTAAAGTGCCAAAACTTTAAAAAACTGCTAAAAAACTAGAACATACCACTATTCATCACTGAATCAACACCATTGATATTTATTTAGATTCTTTTTCTGTAATCGATCTTTCTGAGTTAACTTCAGTAATTATTTCCTCCAAATCATCTCTTTTAGACCCCATTCCTACAAGACTGCTCAAAAAAGTCCTACCATTAATTAATGCTTCAATCTTACATATTATCAGTCTATCTCTTTTAATCCTGAAAAAGTTGATTCTGTTCATCTCGACGTAGCATTTTCAGTTGAAGAAATGTTTTATCACTCATCCAAATGACTCCTTAGGTCTCAGCTGACTGCAGTTTTCTCCAACCTTTTAAACAGTACATTTGCACAATGACTGGAACTAGCAACACCGGTGAACAATGGGCTGCAAATTTTTATGACCACTGATCAACAACCAGTACTCAAATATCATTAATCAATGACAACGATCAATGGCCATGAGTACCAGAGTTGGGGAATGGCTTCTATCACAGCATTGTGAAAGATGTATTCTTAGGCCTCGATGACAAAAGACGATCTTTCCCTTTCCCTTTTCATGGAAACGGCCTCCTTGACTCCCTTCCCAAACCAGCAGGATCTGTACATCCTCATCATTGAAAGAGTGGCCACTGGCCTGTAGGTTTGAATATGCTGTGTCCTTGCCTCACAAGTTAGCTCTTCTATGTTCTGCCATCCGCTTAGTAAGAGGATGTTTGGTTTCCCAATGAATGTATCAAGGCAATGCTCCTGGCACTTAACACTGTACACTATATTGCTCTGTTTGTGCCAAGGGACGGGTTCCATGCACAAACATGCCAATTTTTGGCACAGTGTGTTTTGGGGTTTAAAAGCCACACAGACACTGTGTTTAGATAAAATGCGTCTCAACTGTTCCGATACTCCTGACACATAAGGGATCAATAAGGGTTTTCGCTTAGGCTGTCATGGTCCTGGGTCTGGTGACCCAGAGTTCATGTGTTTTTGAGTTTTTGTTAATATTCCAATGTCATTCATGGTTTACGTTCTCTTTATGGGTTTTGTGCCTATGTATAGTTTATAGTCTTTAGGGTTGTGTCTCGATGTCTTCCCTGTGTCTCCGTGTTTCATGTTTCCTCTCGTCTCTCCAGTTAGTAATGTCCCCCTGTTTGGTTCTCCCCCTGTTCTTGGTGTTAAGCTTGTGTGTCTTTGTCTGGTTTTTCATATTTGTCGTGCTTCCAGTTTTATTTTGATAGTCCTTGTTCTGCGTAAAATGTATTCAGTTTTGCTTCCCCTTTGTCTCCTTATGTCAGATTAGTCTCCAGCTGTGTTCCCACCTGTTCCCCATCCTCTCGTTATCCTGTGTATTTAATCCCTCAGTCTCCCTCTATTTGTTGTCGCATTTTCCACGTTAGTGGTATGTCCAGTCATTAGTGGCCAGTCAGGAGTGTCTTAGTTTCTAGTTTATGTTTGGTTTGTTTCTTTAGTATTCATGTATTTTGTTTTTTAATTAATTTTTCCTAGAAAATAAAGCTGCTGCTTTGAGTTAGGTTTTCCATATGAGAGTCCTGTGTTTGGGTCCTAACCCAGCCTGCCACACAGCTTACCACACAGCTCACCACATAGGTAGCAGTTGTCCTTCTTCTCTCCTGGATTGCCTGGAGCTTTCTTTAGGCGCCTTCCCAGCTTTGATTAATGCCCAGCTTGAATAACCACATTTACTCAGAGCCTTCTCAGGGCTCTAGACTAACTTTTTGACATGGGCGCACCGGTACGCCTAACTTAAAAAATTTAGGCGTACCGGCACAAAAGTTAGGCGTACCGGCACAAAAGTTAGGCGCACTCAAATTTTTCAACCGCTTCGCTTAACACCGCAGTTTTACATGTGCACCTTCTTTGGGGGGGAAGTCCATACAGACAATATTCATTTCTAAATTATTAACTAACAATCTTGTGCTTAAAGTGCTTTGTCAATATTGTAGAAAATGTTAAACTTAATCATCATCTTGGCCTCCTCTGACGACCTGTTTGCTGTTGCATGCTGCTGAAAGGCAGTGGGGAGAGGGGACACTTGGGCAGTGCATTTATTGCAGCATAAAGTGTGTTTTCTGGATACACTGCTGCTTTTTCAGCATTCAAAGATTGATGGCACCATGTCAGACGGATCAGTCCTTAACTTAACACAAAAGTTATCAATAGTTCTTTTCATCTTTTCTTATTACCCACAGCTACATCCACTTCTCTCAGGCCTAGGCTGCTCACTAGGGCTGGGTATCATCACTGATTTCTATAATCCATTCGATTCCGGTTCTCAAAGTCCTGATTCGATTCAGTTTAGCCTCAGACAGTCAGAAATATTATAATTCTGATCATTTATCAGTACTGACACTTGTGAGACTTCATCAGAATTGTGAACATCACAGCAGATGCCTTTGTGTCATAGTAACTGAGAATAAAACACAGAAAAACATGAAGGAGATTTTCCTGGTCTGGCTTTTTATAGCAGATAACCTTAAAAATATTCTGTAATATTCTGCAATTTTGCACAATTTTAAGAAGTTTAAATTTCTTCAGTATTGAACAGCAGAAATTAGGCTTTCTTGTCGGACGTCATTTACATGAAAAAAGAAAAAGACAGCGCTGTAAACAACGGTAGACTGGTGGGTAATAAGCGAATGAATAATCCAGAAAACAGAGATTTGAGACGGAAACTGTTCTTGAAGTACACACAGGGAGCTGTGTAGGAAGTGTAATTTTATCGTGGTGGAAGCAAAACAGCAAAAGTCAGAGGGAATTCATGACGACATTGATCAAATGTGAAGCGCAGTTTGCTGCTTCTTTTTGGCTCGGCGAATTTTGGTTGGAGAGACAAAACCTGCAGCTCAGAATCAGCGCAAAAAGACGTAAACACAGCGCGGACCCGACGCATCAGAATCGCTAAGCTCCGACAGCGTATCCGTCTGCGGTGAGAAAGTCTGGTGAGAAAGCCGAGAAAGACAAAGCTGATTCTGATGCGTCGGGTCGCTCTGTGTTTACGTCTTTGTGTGGAATCCGTTAATGAATTGATATCGCCTTATTAAAGCTACTCACCTCCCTCTTCTACCTGCACTTTCCACTGGACCACGGCCAATCAGAGAGGTCCCGCCCCTGACTATCTCTGATTGGTTTAGTCCACGATAGGGGCATAATGTGTGTCTGTTGTTGACCACATGGAGAGTTGCAGAGATTTTTTTTTTGTTACCCAAACAGGTGCGACCAAATCGCACCACGGAAAAATTTGGTCGCATTTGCGACCAAATTGGTCGCACTCTAGAGCCCTGACTTCTTGATATGATGTTCTTCTGCTTCCCTTGCCGCCTTATCTGTGGGGATCGTGTTCGCTCTGTGTTGTAGTGTCCTGATGACACCCAGTTTGTGTTCCACTGGATGATGAGAGTTAAACCTTAAATAGTGATTCATATGTGTTGTCATTTTTCATATCCTCCCTGGTGAACTTGATGTGTTGGTCCAGTCAGTTAATGTGATCAGTGAATTGTGGTATGTCCGGAGAGTTGATTCTCACCCATATGTCATCCACATACCTGAGCCAATGACTTGGTGGTGTTCCACGGTAAGGATAACAGAGCCTTCTTTTCCACTTCTTCCATGTACAAGTTGGCCACAGTGGGTAAAACTGGGGAACGCATGGCACGCCTATGTTTTTGCCTGTAGTACTGACTCTTGGATGTGAAATATGGGGAATGAAAACAGTTCTAAGAGCAAACACCTTTGGTCAGTGCTGAGAGTTCAAGGTTCTTTATTTGCCATTTGTGCATAAAACCAGCAGTCAAGGCAGATTGGAGTTCTTGTGCAGAGCTCTCTTAGTCATAGTAAGCATGTTAGAAAAATAAACAAGACAATACAATGCTAATATAAATTGTAAATTCTAAATTATACTCCCTTTACAAGAGGGGTGGCAGTATATTCCCAAGAGTCTAATTAGATATTAGACTCAGATATTGCACAATTAGGTGTGCACATTTCTCACTTGTCATTTACACGTGTAAAGTGGCATGGTTTTTGTTTTGCCATCAGTCTGACTGTGGTGGGGAAGAAGCTATTGAAAACCCTTGTTCTGTGAGTGATGATGCTGTCCGCTCTGCTGTGTCTTAGGTTATGTGTGCAGTTCTTGGGTCGGAGCTTTTGTCTGGATGGAGAGAGTCCCTGATAATTCCCTCTTTTTCCCTCTTTTCCGGCAGCACTGTGTGTGAGTCCATAGATGGAAGTTTTGTTGTGTTGCTGAGATTGGGGTTTATCCTGTAATCTCTTACGAACTACCTCCACTGCTTCAGTAAATGGCACACAAGTGAAGAGCGATGTAGCATCATACAAGGCCATTGTTTCATCTGCCTCCATAATGACATCTCTCACCTTCCCAACAAAATCCAAGGTATTCTGGATGTGGTGTTCAGAGCTGCCTACCAACGGGTTGAAACTTTGAGATGTTATAAGTGACTGAGTTGATCATACAGACAATTGGTCTTAAAGATAGACCCTGTTTATGTATCTTAGGTAAACCATACAGACTTGGTGTAGCTTCCTCTGGGTCTCATTTTAGGGGCTCATAAGTATTTTTGTCACTGAGCTGTGACAAAATTTTCTCATGATAGTCTTTCTGGTTTAGCAAAACAACTACCCTTGTCTGCTGGAAGGATGATAATATTGTTGTATTTCTCTGTTTGGGTGAATTGCCTGTCACACATATTTTTTACCCACTTGTCCTCATCCTCGTTGTGGCATTTCTTCTAGCTGCTGAGGGCATTCTCACTTTTCATGCTGTGCTAGAAGAGCCTTTTCAGTTAATTTAAACACCTTTCGAAGAATATTCTCTAGAAGCATTGTAAGACACTGTCAGATCTGCTCCTCTTTAGATTTTAGCACATCGATGGTAAAGATGTATTTGTCTCAGCTATTCATTGCGGATCTGGTTCTGTGCCTTCTGGAGGATTTTTGCTGCCCGGAGGCCCGATCAATGGTCATTGATCAATGATCTTTGATCACTGGCTGTTGATCATTGGTCATGACAATTTGCATATTAATGAAGAAACTGACCAGCTCATTGTTCGCCAGCAGTGCTAGTTTCAGTCATTGTGCAAACTTACTGTTTAAAAGGTTGGGGAAACCTGCAGTTAGCTGAGAGTGAAGAAGTCACTTGGATGTGTAACAAAATATTTCTCCCACTGAAAATGCACAGATGAACAGAATCAACTTTTTGGGATTTCCTTTTCTGAATGATTGAGCATACATCAAGATATCTCTATTAATCACTAACAATTTGCTGCTTGGGGATTATAAAGATATTGATAATTTTATTTCTCAGCGTTTGCTATCATGGATCTGGGCACAGAATAAACTAGGCATGAATCATAACAGACATGTGTCCGATATTAGATCTGTATATCTGCACTAAGGGTATCAGTTGAGGGAACAGCTTATATAGACTGGCACTTAATTGATCTGATCTGCAGGGATTGAATTTGTAGAGTGTCTTATTTAGCACTGTGCCTAATTTATTGTCTATTATTCTTTCAAAAGTTGTGGTAGGTTGTGGTAGAAAACACTGGGTTGCCAGCTTAAGGCCCAAAAGAAGGGAACTCAAAAACATTAAGCGCTAATGCATACTTGTTTTAAACTTTGGTTATCACTGACAATCTGAACAGAAAATAAAAAGGCACTGGAATTACCATTTAAACTTTAATTTACTTTTCTAACTCATTTCAGTTTTGTCCATTCTCAAGTTGTCCACTTTACTTTTCATCTTCTATTTTCTGTCCTCTCATCTTTACTTGTTTTTTACTTATATTACTCTGCTCCTATTCAATCACATCCTATTTATTTCACCATCTTGAAATCATGCTCACAATCCTGAAGTTTCACAAAAACCCTAAAGAAGCTCTCCTGCTCTTTTACTATTCTGCAATGCTTCCCTTATCAACACCTTATAGTAATTTCTATGGGGACTTAGACACACTGTACAATTTACTCATGACACGCTCACTGCAGGTTTCCCCAGGGATTAAATCAAGTTAACAGTATGAATACATAGTCTGCTGTCTTTGACTATATGTGGGTGTTGCAGTGTGTGTTTGTGAAGAGAATAAATGACAGAGCACACACACTGAGGCTGCACAGAAGAAGAGACACAGCTCAATAGAGAATGAAAAACTGATTCAGGAACTTCGGTTTACAAATCCCTAGAGGCCCATTATATCCTACAGTGTAATACAATACTGTACACCCTCTGATCAATCATCAGAATTACATATCTACAGTCTGCACATTGGTCCCAGGAGGAGTCTGCTTACGTATGTCTCTCTTGGCTAACTTTTTAAGTATTCAATATTTAGTAGGAGCTGCTGAAATTGGTTTTGTTTATTTTTTTGTTTGCACTTGAGACATTATAACTTTATATTACAATGCATTACAACATCATAGGGCGAATAACAATAAACTGATTGTAAAGATATTAATTGATATTAATATTGATCATTAAATTTATCTGTGTTTGCTATCATGACTCTGGGCATAGAATAAATCAGTCATGAATGATAACAGACATGAGTGAGAAACGACATGGGGTGAAGGTGGGTCGCAGAGTGGCTTGTAGAGGAAGCTGCAACCGTACGCAGGCCAAAGCAAGCTTAATAATGTGTTCGATATATATAAATATAAAGCATCTTGAGGCAACTACTGTTGTGATTTGGCGCTATATAAATAAAATTGAAATGAACTGATAAGGTCTATCTGCATTAAAAAGATATAGACAATGCTGTATATGATTGATCACATAATTATATTTTGTATGAACTGCTTTTCAATACTGACATCGGAGAACAAGTCAGAATAGACAAATCATAGAATAATGTAATTTTCTCTGCAGTCCTTTATGAGTCTTCGTAAGTCACATTTGGAGGACTTGTTTAAATGGTTGTCTCCCAAAATGTGCCCTCTGAAAGGGCAAATTCTACAAAAACCTATGCCATTAAGACAGTTACAAAAATAAGTGTGTCCATGTCAGCTTTGTTCCTCTTTATAATATTAAAATAAAAAGCCAGATCTGCCCAAGAGCTAACATAGCAGGAGGGTTTGAACTGCACACTTTAATGCTGGAAAGATCAGATGAAATCCAAGATCAAATCAGTTTGTTTAAAAAAGCTACTCAATGATGAGGAATGCATTGATCTTGCTGAATCTCATTCTGTGTAATTAATTCATGATGTCTGAGGGCTTCTCACCATAACCGCATTAACGCAGCAAATCTCCATTAGCGAGTTAGCGCGGATCGCCCCGTGTGTGGGGCTGTGCGACGCTAATGTGTTGGCGCCAAAGTGCTGTGTTGTCTAAGCTGGCTATGTTCATCTTTTATAGTATAGTATTTGTTTTTTCTTTCATTAGAGCTCTTTGAGGGAGCACAAAGTCAGCCATTTGTATTGTTTTAACTCAAAGGTATGACTTATACTGTCCAGAATCTGCTGGATTAAGGCAGCAGCAGAGATTCACATGAGAATGTGTTAATTTAAATACATTCTGTTACTTTGCAGCAACCCCCCAAAATTATGACTGGTGGCACATCAACACAGCCAAGACAATTGCCTGAGAGCTTTTAATAATTTTGTTGAGGACACCTTCAGTGGAAATTTGAATTCAAACTCTGTCTTTTCATCAGCAGCTTTAGTAGCAAGGTGTCTGTGCCAGAGTGAATGTGCTGGAGAGTTGATATTTGAAGACAGTCCAACACTGAGGAAATCCATACTTCCATCACATTCTATCATATTGGGGTGGCTGTAGCTCAGGAGGTAGAGCAGATCATCTACTGATCGGAAGGTTGGTGGTTTGATCCCTGGCTCCCTCTAGTCTGCATGCCAAATATCCTTGGGCAAGATATTAGTCGCTCTCCAACGCATCCATCGGAGTATGAATGTGTGTTATTTTAGATAGTAATACAAAAACATTTACTATTTACATGGAAATCAGCTGTGCTGTTGTTTTGACTTGTTTTTTTTTTTTCTTGACTTGCAGCTACCTGAACTAAGCCTGAACAATGTATATTGGCATCGTAATAATGAAGCCATTAATCAGACTGTCTTTTCTTTTGTACTTTTGTCAGAGGTGTCTCGAAACGACTCTTGTCCAGATCTGCCTGAGATCCAGAATGGCTGGAAGACAACATCCCATGTTGCACTGGTGCGAGGGGCTTGTATAACCTACCAGTGCGATCCTGGTTATGACCTGGTGGGGCGAGAGACTCTCACCTGTCAGCTGGATCTTTCCTGGAGCTCACAACCCCCATTCTGTGAAAAAAGTCAGTTCTGCTTGTTTTATTTGTTTGTACAATAACCTTTATCTGTTCTTCATGGAATTAATTAATTTTAGGTATTTCCTTGGTCCCTACAGGAGGAATTTTTAATATAGTTGTTGACAAATTGGCCATTCATCTACTGCCATGGGCCTCATTTATCAGTGTGATTCATCAATATTATCATGTGCATGCGCATGAAATTGTCCAAAATGTCTTGGTATGCTGAAGCATTAAGAGTACCTTTCACTGGAACTAAGGGACTGAGCCCAACTACTGAAAAACAACCCCACACTATGATCCCCCTCCACCAAACTATACACTTTGCACAGTGCAGCCAGATAAGTACCCTTTTCCTGGCAACTGCCAAACCCATACTCATCCACCAGATTGCCAGATGAAGAAGTGTGATTTGTTGCTCCAGAGAAGGCCTTTCCACTGCTCTAGGGTCCAGTAGCGGTGTGGCTTACACCACTGCAACTGATGCTTTGCATTCCATTTGCATCTAGGACTCAACAGCTGTCTATCTGCATGGGTGTTGGACTTCCTCAATGAGATCTCATGCGGTGAGAGTGAGTAGGTGTGTCTCTGACAGCATCGCCACCATCTCGCCGCTGCTGTACTCCCTCTATACTTCTGACTGTGTGGCCACTCAAGGCTCCAATACATTGTGAAGTTCGCTGATGACGCAGTGGTGTTGTGCCTCATCTCCAACAACGATGGACAAGGGGACGAACCTGGCATCGTATGCTCCTTGGTTTGCAAGACCAAGGAGCTGGTGGTGGACTTCAGAAGGAGTAAACACCAAGTCTACAAGCCCCTTATCATCAATGGCGCTCCAATGGAGAGGGTGCTGTCCTTTAAGTATCTCAGTGTCCACATCTCCTCAGACCTGACATGGTCTACTCACATTCAGGCCCAGTCCAAAAAGAGCAAGGCAGAGCCTGTACCATCTCCACCAACTGAGGAAGTTCGGGGTCTCTCCAGTGATCCTCAGGACTTTCTATTCAAGCGCTGTGGAGAGCATCCTCACACAGAACATCACATCCTGGTATGGGAATAGCTGTGTTCAGGACCGAAAAGCTCTTCAGAGAGTGATCCATGCAGCAGAACACTGCTGCAAGTAGGTTCTCCCTCCCTATAGGACATTTACACCAGGAGATGTTGGTCCAGAGCAGCTCAGATATTAAAGGACAGAAGGTTCTGCACCATCAGGGCAAAAACAGAGGGACTCAAGAGAAGCTTCTATCCTCAGGCCATCCGAGTCCTAAATCTGAACATGCCCCCCCTCCCCTCATAGCATCCATAAGTGACTGAAACAGGACCTCATATCATATTCTCGTCACATTCCAGAACTGTCACGGTCATATTTAATACCATATCTGATTCATTATTACGTCACAGGCTGCTACACTGATCATGCTGGTCACTCTGTTGAATTACTCTGTTTATATTACTCTGGTCACTTGTTTACTCTATGTGCTATCAATACATTGCTACTATGGCACAAAACACTGTAACATTCCATTGCATGTACATTTTCAGATTTTTAATTTAAAATTCCCAGATTTTTATTTATTTTATTTAATTTATTTACTTATTGTCTATAATGTCTTGCACAGTTAAATGAGGAGCTCAGGGCACATTTCATTGTGTGTTGTACTCGTATGACTATGCATGTGACAAATAGAATAGACAAGAATCTTGAATCTTGAATCCACTTGATATAAGGCTTGGATGCAGCTGCTTGATCATGGAAACACATTCAATGAAGCTCTCTGTGCACTGTTCTTGGCCTAATCTGAAGACCACATGAAGTTTGGAGGTCTGTAGAGGTTGATTGGGTACCTCTGCACCGTATGCACTTCAGCATCCACTTACCGCACTGTAATTTTATGTGACCTACCACTTCATGGTTGAGTTGCTGTAATTCCTAACTGCTTCCACTTTGCTATAATTCCACCACCAGTATACTGTGGAATATTTAGTTGCATGGAAATTGTTTGACTTGTTTCACAGCTGGAATCCTATCATGGTACCAGACTGGAAACATGCTAAAAATGACATGCTAAATAAATTTCCTTACCATTTTGTATAGAAGCTTATACAAAATTTAAAAATGCGGTTCATAATGGTAGCAGTAGCTATAACTAGTTTTAGCCTTAAACTACCCTAATGGATTTCCATCAGAATACTCAAGGTTTCTAACACTGAGACAGGCCATTAAGAAAAACAACTTTACCTGATTTACATTTGGCTGATCTTGTTTTCAAAAGTATCTTCTCAGGCATGATGCTACTATATTGCTATTTTTGGATCACTCTCCTGTGTGTAGAGGAGGTAGTGAGCTGTTTTCAGCAGTTTGTAGTTTTTAGGCTTGAAGGGAGTGTATCAGGTGAGGAATGAGTATAGGGTCATGATCCTCATTTGTTTAACTTTCATCTCCCCTTTTGACTTTTGTCTATTCCAGGAGCTCCAGCTGTAACTGGACATTTTAAACAGTATAAAATGGAATTTGGGAGCGGGGGGCGTGTTGTGGATACCCTTAGTTCATTCTTACTCTTACAAATTAACTGGCATTTGTAAATGACCTTTTTTAGTTTTACTGATCGCCAAAGCTTTATGTAGCTCACACAGTAAGACCTCTGCCTCACTGTGCTGATATAAAAGACAGATAAACTTGTCAGAATTTTTGTCATCCTTTCAGCAAAACCAGGCTTGAACATATACACCCTAAAAGTAATAAAACCCCACTCTAAATATGTAACTTTTACTGCTTGGAACCATATTTGTGCATTTTGGATCTCACACAAGTTACCTTGAATTAAAAGAAATAGCCCTAGCAAGTACATTCATGTAGATTGTACCTGCTCTGCTCTGCTCGGCATATAATAGTGTCTATCTCTGGTCTTATGTTATTTTTATCAAAATGTATTATTGTTTTTCTAAAATTATATCTCTTATCATTCATCACAGTCTCTGCTGTCTTCTTTCTCAGTCATGTACTGTTCAGATCCTGGCCATGTTGAGCATGCAACCAGATCCCTGTCTGACCCGAAACTCCTAGTGGGGACAACCATTCAGTATAGCTGCAACACAGGCTTCATCCTACAGGGCGGTGCCACTATCACTTGCTATGGACGTGAGCCAGGAACGCCTGTGTGGACGTCTCATCTGCCTCACTGTGTCTGTGGGTATTTGAAAGAATGTTTCCAGACATAAAAGAAGACATGGGAGGTTAGTCAGTTCTCTACCGGCAATTGCTGATATGTATTTTAGCAAACTGGTGAGCTGAAAAAGGGTCCTGTAGTTTGCTAGTAGTATGCCAGCATCAGAATTTCGGAAGCCTATCATCTGAATAGGCAGTCGCATATGACAGCTAACTGAAGATAAGAGGCTGTTTTCCTGCTTTTTTCAGTCTAACATGAGGGGGTTGGTGTGATTTCTTGCAAAAAAGGCCTGGCTCTCTTTTTCCTTTGCTAACAAAGATCACAGCGTCTCTGCATGCCAGAGACGATGCTTCATCACCCGTATTTTATCTCAGCACTCATGATATTTGCGTACGTGTGTGTGTTTTCAGGGTTATTAATGTTTGGGTGAAGCGTTTGATATGTAAATGCGATGCTAATGCACCATAGCAATCAACCCTCAGCCACCTGGAGGTGGAGGCGGAGATTATCCGTGAGTCATGTCATCTCAGCCAGAGTTTGTCAAAACCTGTCAGTCGAGCTATGACGCAGAAACCTCTGATTTGTGCTGAGAAACTCAATGAGTTCCATGCAGTTTCTTTTTCTTTCTTCTTTTTATCTAGCTGAGGATTCTGTTTCCTGTGAAAACCCCGGTGTCCCTGACAACGGCTACCAGATCCTGTCCAAGAGACTTTACCTGCCTGGCGAGTCCCTAACCTTTGTCTGTTACCAAGGTTACGAGCTCATAGGAGAGGTTGCAATTAAATGCATCCTTGGAAATCCCTCTTTTTGGAGCGGCCCACTTCCACTCTGCAGGGGTGAGAATTTTTGAGGACATTTTATTTTAATATACATTATCATGGAAAATTTTTAGAGGCTTTGGATTATCCTAATTCATGAGAACTCATAACTCCTGTAACAGATGGTTTGGTCCCCAAAGCTCAGTATAAGTTGTTTTCACACAAACTCCAACACAGGGCAGCAGAATTAGAGCCGGTTGTCTACCAACTGGAAGGTCATTGTTCTGTCCAGAGCTCCTCCAGCTTATGTGCTGTAGTGACCTTGGTCAAGCTATTGAAAGCCAGATACATCTGCCACATGACAGTTAAAATACTTAAAAATATAGAATGAAGTGCACCATGAATGCAGTTGCGATCAGATGTTTATATCCACCCATCGTGCACATGAATGTCAAGGTAATATGGGGTTTCTAATGATTTCTTTGATTTCTTTGAAGTATACATATATATATATGCACACATACATAGTGAGAGAGAGAGAGAGGGAGATTGCCCGCAGGGGCTAGAGGGGTATTTTTTTTATAGAGCTATCCCCTCTCACCCCTGGGTGCAGTCTATCCTTCAAGCTCGGGTTCTCTACCAGAGGCCTGGGAGCTTGAGGGTCCTGCGCAGTATCTTAGCTGTTCCAAGGACTGCGCTCTTCTGGACAGAGATCTCTGATGTTGATCCTGGGATCTGCTGGAGTCACTCGCCTAGCTTGGGAGTCACCGCACCTAGTGCTACGGTTACTACTGGGACCACTGTTTGTTACCTTCACCCTCCACATCTTCTCCAGCTCTTCTCTGAGCCCTTGGTGCTTCTCCAGCTTCTCGTGTTCCTTCTTCCTGATGTTGCTGTCAATCGGAATCGTTACATCTATCACTACCGCCATCTTCTTCTGCTTGTCTACCACCACTATGTCTGGTTGGTTGGCCACCACCATTTTGTCCGTCTGTATCTGGCAGTCCCACAGGATCTTAGCTCGGCCATTCTCCACCACCCTAGGGGGCATCTTCTATTTTGACCTCGGGACTTCCAGGCCATACTCGGCAAGATGTTTCTGTATACTATGCCGGCCACCTGGTGGCTTGTCTGGTGTGATAGACCCCAACTTCTATGGACTTTATGCTCAGAGCTTGTTCCCGTGCTGCCATGATTAGTGCCTCTGTGCTGTCTTTCAGTCCAGCTTTGTCCAGCCACTGGTAGGATTTCTGGATGTCAGCCACCTCCTCTATCTGCCGGTGGTACATACCGTACAGGGGCCTGTCATTCCATGATGGTTCCTCCTCTTCCTTGGGTTTCTGCTGCTTGAGGTGTTCACTGAGCATGCGGTTGGTTGGGGCCATCTTCCTGATGTATTCGTGGATGTTTGTTCTCTCATCCTGGACGGTGGTACTGACACTTACCAGTCTCCAGGCTCCTTCCTTCCGTTTAGCATACAGCCTCAGGGTGCTGGACTTGGGGTGAAACCCTCAATGCATGGTCAGGAGCTTCCTTGTCTTGATGTCAGTGGCTTCCATCTCCTCCTTTGGCTAGCTTATTATCCCAGCATGGTACCTGATCATGGGCAGGGCGTAGATGTTGATACCCCAGATCTTGTTCTTAATATTCAGCTGACTACTCAGGACTTGCCTGACCCACTGCAGGTACTTGTTGGTTACAGCTTTTCTAGCGGCCACTTCCCATTTGCCTGTGGGATCCCCAGTTAGCTGTAGCTGTCCTCTATGTCTGCAATGTTACCTTCTGGTAATACAATTCACTCAGTTCTGACTACCTTCCCTCTCTTTGTTATCATCCAACTACACTTCTCCATTCCGAACAGAATTCCCATTTTATTGCTGTATATCCTGGTGGTGTGGATCAGTGAATCGTGTCGATCGATATCTTGATGGTGACTTGTGCCGTGGGCTTGAAGTTGGCCTCTAGTGTTGTACGCCACATCCCCGTTGAGTTCCTCATGAAGGCTCTTCTGGTCTTGTTGATCTTGTACAAGTCTAGGCATTCCAGAATCAAAAGGTGTGGAGCATTGAGTCATAGGCGTTCTTGTAATCAGCCCAGGCAGTGCACAGGTTGCTAAGTCGACTTTTGCAGTATCGGGCGACTACTCGGTCTACCAATAGCTATCTATGTGTATTGCCTCTGTACTATTTTTAATTCATTATGTAAATCTCCAATAAACTAGGAAAATGAAGGCCATGTCATAGTTATTGTGTGTCTTTTCCATGCTGTTATCCTTGTATAGTTTCTGCTGTTGTGCTGAAAGCTTAGAAAACTCAAGGAGATGAGTGCAGTCCAATCCAGTCAGGGTGCTGTCTTACTGCAGGGAATCTTCAGGCTCAATCTTCTTAGAATAGAATAGAATAGAATAATCCTTTAATTGTCCCACAAGGGGAAATTTGGTTGTAACAGCAGCCAGAAAGACACATATACAAACAAACAGTACACAGGACACAGAACAGAAACATACACAATTTTTTCTTACATATTTACAATGGACAATGGTTACTATAAACAGAGTACTGTACAGTTATTATAGTTATTAGTTATTTTAAATATAAATAACTACAGATAAGAAGCAAACCAGGTTGTAGTGCGAATCGGTTGATTAACTTATTGCAGTTACAGCGCAGATGTAAACATCTATGATTGTTGGGAGCAGTTCTGATTGTACAGTCTGACAGCTGCAGGGAGGAAGGACCTGCGGAAACGCTCCTTCATGCTTCTAGGATGCAGCAATCTCTCACTGAAGGAGCTCTGCAGTTCAGCAACATTTACATGCATGGGGTGGGAGACTCTGTCCATCAGAGATGTTATTTTGGCCAGAGTCCTTCTGTCTCCCACCACCTGCACTGGGTCCAGGGTGCATCCCAGAACAGAGCTGGCCTTCCTGATGAGTTTATCCAACCTCTTCCTCTCAGCTGCCGATAAACTGCTGCTCCAACATACCGCACTGTAAAAAATGACAGATGCCACCACAGAGTAATAGAAGGTCTTTAAAAGTGCTCCCTGTACTCCAAATGACCTCAGCCGCCTCAGCAGGTAGAGTCTGCTCTGACCCTTCCTGTAAAGAGCATCAGTGTTGTGGCTCCAGTCCAGTTTATTATTCAGGTGAACACCCAGGTACCTATATATTCTTGAAGGTTCCCAAGCTCAGAGAGAGTTAGGAGACAGAAAAACACAGAAAATGTTAGACATACCTGTGCAGGTTGGTTAGGTAAATTCATCAGGAGATGATATGTGTGGGTTTTTGTTTTTTTTTTGTTTGTTTTTTTTTTTTTATTACCCAGCCTATTTTAGTGTAATGAATTAATAAATTAGTTGTCCATGTTAAACAAAGTGTCACTAGTCACTATTAAGTTATGCAGTCAATATGTACTAATACAGTGATTAATTGGATTAGTGTGATATTTAGTTTAATTCATAATTTATTTTTGATTCTTTTACAACTTACTGTATATGGGTAATTTTTTAAAGTTGGAGGCATATTTTAAATGTCTTTTTGGTCTTTCACCTTCCCTCTGCTTTTACCATCAGCTGAGCTGCAACATAATATAGAGGGCAACATTCCATAAAATTGTAAAACCTAAAAACAAGAAGTCTTGAATATGCTCTGTGAACATTTATTTATAGACATTTATCACAAAAATAGCTGGCCGTGTCACTGAATATTTTGCAATTATCATTTTATTATACCAGGTCATACTCCCAGTGGACCAGCATTATGGTGGGTGGGATGGATAGGGCTTAGTGCTAAATTCTGGAAATTACTGTGAGGCTCATGATTCACCTTTTCTGAGAAAAAAAAAAAAGCATCTCTTGCTTGCTTAAAAGCTCTGTTTAACTCAAATCTCAATCTTTTTTAAACTGGAACAAAAATAATTCCATGTGCAATTTCAGAGCACATGGAATTAATGTTGATGGATTAAATAAAACTGATCAATTAAATATTACATAGTCCCCTAGTTCACAAAATGCTGTGAGACAGGGTTGAATTGGAATACATAAGAAAAGAAAGATTTCCTATTGCCCACTTCTGTCAGAGTGGGCATAAGCAAACATACAATTCAAGAGAACGTTATGTAAATAAATTCAACACAAAAAGTTATGTCAATTTTCATATGCACTGACTGACAGAATGATGTCTTGCAGCCAACCAAGACTGCTTTGGCAACCATGCTTTGGAAGGTGAGTGTGTCTGTGTACAGTATGTGCTGTGGGCTAAAACCCTATACAGTCTGTTTTATAGAATTTAAAAAAACAAAACAAAAAAACCCTCAAACAAACCACCACACAGGCAACAAAGCTTTACCTATCTGTGTGCTCTCCCTGCATTTGCATCAACTTCATTCCCATGTTTTGTTTCTACCACCAGCTGTGTTTATCCATGTGGTTTCACAGAGCATCCATCTATGTTTGCTAAACAACCTCTAATGAAAGCTTTAGAAGCTTTATGTATTCTCTCGATAACGATCTCCGGTTAAATAAACCTTGTTTTATTCATGTTTTGTCTGTCAGTTGCAGAAGCGACTGCGGGTTCCCCTTTGGATGGAGGAAACATAGCACTGGCCATTTTCATCCTCATTTTGTTGCTGTCTGTGCTGCTGGGAGGAGTGTACGTCTATGTCACTCGGTAAGATCCTAGACCATGAAATTTATATACAAGGGTGAGACCTTAATTGTTTCTGACTGTTATTCTCTTGATAACATTTGTTTCATTAGCACAGTCTGAGTCACAGCTCATACTATGCAGGCTCTTGGTCAGAACCCCATTCGTGTCACCTTTTAACTCACTTACTGCTACAACTGTAGCAAAAAGTTAGGGGTCTTTCACATAATCTAGACCTCAAAAATAATGCAACATATTTGTTTCTTAGAAAACCAGAAGCTAAATCTTTGACAGTCGCACACTGGTGCACACTGGCGCTGATCCATTGTGAAGGAACAGGTTCTAAAACTTCGATCTCTGAATTTGTTTTTTTGTGTGTGTGTCTGTTTTTGCTCATTATGTGTATTAGGTGCCGATATAACTCCAACTTAAGGCTGCCTCTTATCTACCCCCACCCTTACCGACAGATCACTGTGGAGACAGAGTTTGACAACCCGCTCTATGAAACAGGAGGAGTAAGTTCTATTCAATTCAGTTCAATTGAATTGAATTTTATTTAGATACTGCCAAAATTACAACAAATACCTCAAGTGTGGGGTAAAAGCTGCAGGAGTACATTCAATGTGTCTACATGTCCATTCTTTTGATTTAACAATTCTCTTTCAATTACAGCAGGACACTCGAGAGTATGAAGTATCGATATGAGAATCTTCTCAAAAGATATTTGTGAAGCGTGACAAGACTGACCGCCCTGACCTAACTCTTCACACTCTCCTCTCTCGCTTCTCCACCCAGGAGGAGGCGATGTAAATACAAATAATGATGTCCAGCCCCTTCTGCATTGATGGATCCTGTTCTCTCCTTCTCTGATGTGACAGCTTTTGTAGACATTATGGGAATTATGAGAAGTCACTTGAAGCAAAAAGGAGAAAGACAATTGATAGTCAGCAACTGACCAGTCTACCACTCTGGGAGAGGTTGAATGATAGAGGACATGGGGAAAAGGCCCAAATAACATCTGAGAACATCAAACATGGGTCATTTTCACACATGTACTGCAGTTCCTAACTTCTCTACAAAATGCCTAACTGAGGTCCGAGAGTTGGATTGAACATTAGGCAGTCGTTAACTTGCCAGCTGCCTAGTCCGTGTGATGGCATGATAGTGCAGGTATTATAGCAGGATTAGTGCACCCACTACTGCAAGTAAATGCACAAGTGTGTGTCGTATGTGCTGCCTAATGCACACTCTATACAAGCAGCTTTCTCACCTAAAACACATGAATCATTTTCCAGAAAAAGCAAATACCTCTGAAGTATTTCTTGTTGTGTATTACATGTAAGGAAAAATGTGGAAAATATTCCAGTTAGGTTCTTGTAAAATTGTCTGAAGTTCATGTGTGAAAGTGGCTATTGTGGGAAATGAAGGAGGGAGAGATAGGAAATGAGAGGAATGTGGGTATCAAAGCACTTTTTAGTATTTTTTCCTTGACTGTAAAAGTCTGAAGTTATAATCCTTAAGATTTTTTTTATCATATTTTTGAAACTATTTATCATGATTTTTTCTGCAGTAGTCTTTGAATAGTCTCAAATTCTGTAATCTCAATACATTAATTACCAGTTCCAGGCAGGATTCTAATTGTCTTCACACAAAGAAGACATTCACAGAAATCAAGACTCACAAGTATGCACAGCAGAGTGCTGTATCATTAATCAAATATCTGCTTAAATGTTGAGAAATTTCCAGAAAATCTGCAAAGGGCCCACCTTGTTATGTAAATATTAAGAGCTGGTTTATAGAGGTTAGCAGTTTTGTTTTGTGTTCCTCTCACTGCAGAAGAACATTTAATGTGAAAAACAGCTCTACTGTATTTATAAGTTCCTTTTCTGTACCAGATTAAGCTTAATGTTTATACTTCACTCTGAAACACTGTTGAGCTAGTTTCAGTTTGGAGACTCTAGTTTTAAAAACTGAGACGTTTGTGAAACAATCAAGCACACATGGCTGCCACCTAGAAACTACTTATATATATTTCAAATTACACAAGTATGTCTTTCATTCTTCTTCTGTTGGTACTCTTTTCCCATTGCCATGCTTCCTCAGGATATGGACTGCTAACATTACCATTGCATTAACTTTGCGATTAATTCCTATCTGTGTTTAAGCAACTTTGACTGATTAGTACTTGTGTGCTATTAAAACTTTAAACAGTAAAACTTTACCTCAGCACACGTATGATCAGTGTACATGAATAGTCAGTGTGATATGCTTGTGTGTTTGTATAGACACAGGCTGTTTCAGAAACTGGATAAAACAGCATTTTAGATAACATTTTTTAGTGCGGATCTGTGGATTTATATTATCCATTGTGTAGTTGTAAGCTAGCTTTCTTGTTAAATTCAGCAATTGACTGAATTTTGCAGAAACTCCAAGAAGCATTTACGTTATTTCCTTAAAGTCTCTCTCCTTTTTTCTTTTCATATTTGTATGTTTATGATTCAGAACTTCGTATACACTGGTCTCCAAAAGTATGCGAACACTACGGTAAAATTTCACTTTACTTTAGCATCATATTTATCACATCATGCTAGCATACCAACTTGATGGATACAGAACTTCTGCAGAATCAGAAAAATTATTATGAAAATTTTAAGACAGAATTTATAGTGACAATTGTAATTTTACTGGCAACCTGTTTCAGATGTACCTCAGATGTTGGTGCCCAGTGGAGCACTTTTAAAGGAGTTATATGACGAACAATATGATCTGCTGTGTGGTACAGCCCATCCAATAGGTTTGGATATTTTCACTAAGGCTATACTATATAAATCAAGGAACAATCTAGTACTTAACTCTAGTTAGCTGATATTTGTGTCTTTATATTGTACACATAAACTTTAGGAAAACAACATGCTAAGCATGCTCACTAGCATTAAAAATTATTTTATGGCAACACTGATCTTACTTAACACATCTATGTTCTGGTAAAAGCGGTGTTTGTTATTACTATGGTAAACACAGGTGTTGTTAAATTACCCAGGACTGAAATCTTAAGGATTACAACTTCTAAAATGTCATATAGAATGGGTTTATTTCACATATCCATTTCATATCCACATTCATGGGTCATGAAAAGTCCTGTCTTTTCATAAACTGAAAATCAATATTTAGAAAAAAGTAAAGGTCATTGCTTTCTTTTATTTGTTACCCAGTCTGACACAGGATTTGCAGTACTGTTGTTATATTTCTCTCACATGTAGTTCAATTGATGGACTGTAACAGACTGGCCTCAGTATTGCTGGGTCTGGACTAGCAGCGTAAATAGTGTAGCTGTAGTTAACTTATTGGTCTTCTGGTACAAGCTCAGCAAACCCACCAGATAATGTATTTATTTTGATGTACTGTACATGTGATGTTTTATGCGGACGGATAAATGTACATTTTCATTATGAGAATACAAATGTTAACAGTTTCCCTAAATAAATGGTAAAACCTTAAAAACTTCAAATGATTCTTTTTAAACACTGAGGTATTTTGTTTTGTCTTATTTTGTTAAAGGAAACAAATGCAAAAATTATTACACTTTTTTTTTTTTTAATCCAGCGTCTAGCCAGACAAGACATCTGATACTCCCAAAAAGTTGATTTTGTTCATCTGGACGTAGCAATTTCAGTGGGAGAAAGATTTCAAAACTCATCCAAGTGACTTCTTAAGTCAGCGTCCCTCCTTGTCCAGGATGTGACTTCCTTATCATTGAAAGTCCTGCCTAGTCCTGGCCTGACAGTTAGCTCTTATGTGTTGTGCTATCCACTTAGCCAGAGGTTGCTTGGTTTTCCTGATGTATAAATCATGGCTATCCTCCTGGCACTTAAAGGCATACACTATATTACTCAGTTTGTGCCGGGGAGATTTCCATCAGTAACGGGGGGCGTTTAAGAGGTATACTGTAAACCAACGGATACAGATAGTATTGACTCTTATTGTACAAGTATTGACTCTTATTCTGTTTGTGCCAGGGAATGAATCCTTGGGGTGGACCAATTTTTGGCGCAGTGTATCTTAGAGCTTGAAAGCCACAGAGACACGGCGGGCTGGCTGTAGCTCAGGTGGTAGCGCAGGTTAGCTACTAAACGGAAGGTTGGTGGTTCAGTCCCAGTCTGCATGCCAAGTATCCTTGGGCAAGATACTAACCCCATGTTACTCTCTGATGCATCCATCAGAGTGTGAACGTTAGATAGGAAGCACTTAGAAACAGCATTAAAAAGTGCTTGTGTGAATGGATGAATATGCAAGTTGTGTAAAGCCCTTTGAATGCTCAGATAGAGTAGAAAAGTGCTATATAGGAACCAGTCCATTTACCATTTTGGGAGAAAATGTATCTCAGCTGTTCCAATAATCCTGACACATAAGGGATCACTGAGGGTTTTCGCTTAGGCAGCAGTTGTCCTTCTTCTCTCCTGGATCGATTGGAGCATTCTTTAGGTGCATTCCCAGGTTTGACAAATGTCCGGCTTGGATAACCATATTCACTTAGGGCCTTCTTGATATGATGTTCTTCTGCTTCCCTGGCAGCTGTTTCTGTGGGAATGGTGTTCGCTCTCTGTTGAAGTGTCCTGATGACACCAAGTTTGTGCTCTAGTGGACGATGAGAGTCAGTACTATCCGTATGCATCGGTATACGATATACCTCTTATAATCTCCCCCATTACTGATGGAAATCATTAACTTTTTTTTAACTAACATCTTAACTGTCTTTAGTAACTTAATATATCTTTAGTTATAGTATTGCATTATATTCAAAAGGTAAAGCTAAAAAATGGCTATATATGAAAAAAAACAAAAAACATATTATATGGAGGACCAGGGCACCCATTAGAGGTGAAGTATGACTACCTACCTCTAAGTCAGGGATAGGGAACTCCAGGCCTCGAGAGCCGGTGTCCTGCAGGTTGTAGATGTGTCCTCCAACACAGGCTTAAATGGTTCTGATTTCTAATTTAAAGTTCTCCAGAGGCCTGGTGAGATCTAAAACCTGCAGGACACTGGCACCAAGGCCTGGAGTTCCCTACCCCTGCTCTAAGTCACAGGTGTCGAACTCCAGGCCTTGAGGGCCGGTGTCCTGCAGGTTTTAGATCTCACTCTGGGTCAACACACCTGAATCACATCATTAGTTCATTACCAGGCCTCTGGAGAACTTCAAGACATGTTGAGGAGGTCATTTAGCAATTTGTATCAGCTGTGTTGGATCGAGGACACATCTAAAACAGATGTATGTTTTATTGTATGGTCTTGTTTCACCAAGGCAGTATGACTAGAAGGCATAGCAGGCATTTTCATTGCTATGCAGATGATATCATGGATAGATAACTTTATTTATCCATGAAGCCAGATAAAACAGACCAAGTAGTTAAACTACAGCACCTGAATGACCTCTAATTTCCTGCTGAGGTTTTTGCACTCGGCACAAAAACCTTTCTTTTCTTCAATTTGTGCAGTAGCTTAAAATTAGAAACATCCTGTCCCACAGTGATGCTGAAATACTAGTTCATGCATTTATCTCTTCTAGGCTGGACTGCTGGAATTCATTATATCAGGATATTCTGAAAACCCCTTGAAAAACCTTCAGTTCATCCAAAAGGCTGAAGCAAAAGTACTCAAAGGGACTAAAAAGAGAGAGCATATTTTGTCCATACTTCAATGACTTCTCTTCATTGAACCCTTGAATTCAAAATCCTTCTCCCACCCATACAAGGTCTTGAATATTCAGGCCCCATGTTATTTTACAGACCTCAAGTACCGTATCACCCCAATAGAGCATGCCGCGCTGTGGTTCTTAGGTCATTTGAAAGTAAAACAAGGGGCAGAGTCTTCTGTCAGCCTGCAAGCTTATATCTGTTAATCAAGTGCAGCAGCGGATCATCATTCTTCGCCAGATCGTCTGCTGATCAACGCTGGTAAATTGGCTTAGTAACTTCCTAACTTTATTTCCTCCAGTGATTTCTCTGTTTAATCTTGTAATCTCATCTCTTCAGTGATCAGCACCTTCTCCATTCCTACCTGGCCCCTTTTCATGTGCTGCTGCCCTAACTCTTGGACTTCACACCCGTGACTCTTTCTAAGGAAAAGAACAGAACTCACCTGCCTGCCCTCCAGCCCTCTGCTGCTGTCTGCTGCACCTCTGGAAGACTCACCAGATTACTCCTCTCCACTGACTGCCTACCGACTCCCACAGAGCTTTCCCTCACCTCCATTGCTTCACTCACCTGGAACCCAGGTAACACAAACCTCTATCTACGAACACACATACCTTATCATAAGATCAGTACAGAGACTATCTCTGTTCTCTTCCATTACAGAGTAACCTGCCCCTGTTAAACTCTCCTAGTGTCTGGTTTTGCCTGTCTGACAAAAAAATCAGTTAAGGACTTTGAAAATTTGACTTTTGTGTCTGGTTTTGGGTCTATCCTTGCACCACTCATGACACCTTCAGCTTTCAGACCCCTCTTCTGTGGAACCAGCTTCCAGTTTGAATTTGGGAGACAGACACCCTCTCTTTGAAGATTAGTGTTATAACGTTCCTTTTTAACGACACATATAGTTAGAGTGAAGAAGAAAATCCAGCCCTATCTTCTTGTTTTTTTGTTTTGTTTTGTATGTATGTTTGTTTGGTTTTTTTTAGAACTCACCACATGTTTATACACCACTCTGTATTTAATCATTAGTTATTATTCATCTCTGGCTCTCTTCCACAGAATGTATTTGTCCTATTCTGGTCCTCTCATCCTCAACCAAGCTTTGTATTAATTTAAGGTCTTTACATTACAAAGTGCCTTGAGGCAACTGTTGTTGTGAATTGGTGCTATATAAAAATATAGCTGAACTGAACTTAACTGAATTTGGAACGAAATTCCCAAAGATACAGATTGTTTTAGAGTGTCAGCAAAGCGAAATTCTAACCTTGCCAACTTAACCATTTACATGTAACAGGTCACTTCTGAGAGGTATGGTGAGGGTTAGGTCAGATTTGCTTTAAAAAAAATAGCTTCAGAAGAATGAAATGAAAATGCAATCTCATTAAATGCATGTTGGCATCACAGTTCTTCTAAGATTTCTATTTGGGTGTCAGAAAATATGGGCTCAAATTGTGGTCATAAATATTTTGTACTTGTAAATCAGAATTTGTATGTGTAAAAAGAATTTGTGTGTGTGTAAAAAAGATTTGTATGTGTTAAAAGAATTTGTGTGTGCGTAAAAAAGATTTGTATGTGTAAAAAGAATTTGTGTGTACGTAAAAAAGATCGGTATGTGTGAAAAGAATTTGTGTGTGTGTAAAAAAGATTTGTGTGTGGACTTGGCCAAAAAATACGTGTGAAACTCTGCACTCAAGTTTCAAGTTACAAGTACGAATTTTGACCCCAATTTGAGTCCATACTAAAACAGAAAAAAATTCCATTACAAGTGTGGACGGGAACCTAACTCTTACACATCTGCAACACTCAATAGTAACCTGGTGGATGTTAGGAGGTCAGGTATAAACTCACTTTCCCTACTTCATACAGTTTTGACTAGCTTTCTATTTGACAAGGAACATTTCTTTGAACAGAGAGCTGTTGTCCTGCAAATACACACCAAAGGGTTGGAGGCAAATCCTGCCTTGCAGCATTTTCCTACCGCCAACCCAGATTTCATCTATTTCATCTATGAATGCTAAAATAAGAGGATCATTCTTGGCATAATAACAATTTCCACAGGCCTACCTGCTGAGTGTAATTCTGCTGGTGAGAAGGTTTTAACCAGATGCTAGACAACTGCAGATGCTCTGAACAAACCGAGTGCTCGCAACACAAGTTTAATCATCATTAACAGAGAGTGAAGTAAATTACTTTAATGTATGATTTTAAGGGATTTAGTTGGTCTCATTATGCAGAGAAACTCATAATGAAAGCAGTAATAGAACGAAATCTTTATTATTACAACCAGCTAACAGCGTGGGTCAGTTCACTGAGGCAGAAAATGGAACAAATACTGTGTTCAAGTGGTGCAAGTGAAACTTGTGAATTCCATCAAATATATAGAATACTTGAGATACATTTAAATATATGCGTTTATATGTGAGAATTGCAAGTCCTTAACCTTTTTCAATAGTTAGTTTTTTGTCCTGCTTGTTATTTTTGGTCCTCTTCCCCCCTCCTCACCAAAGTGGTTATGGCAGATGACCAGCCCTCCCTGACCAACTGGAAGAAGTGGTGAAAGTCAGCTGTTGTTGTGAACTGACTATAGAAATGTAATTCAGTTTCATTCAATTCAGTTTCATTTATGTAACTCAAATTCACAAGAACAGATGCCCCAAGGTGCTTTACATTGTAAGGTAGACCCTACAATAGTACATACAAAAACCCGAATAATCAAACAAATCTCTTTGAGCAAGCGCTTGGTGACAATAGGAAAAAATCTTCCCTTTTGACAGAAAGAAACCTCTGGAAGAACCAGGGAGGGCAACTGGTTAGGGGTGAAGAGAGGGAAACAGTACAAAAATCAAGCTATGTGAGAGAGAGTCAGAATATAAGTGAATAAATAAAATTGAACTGAATAGTTTGCATCTCTTTTTGATTCCCATTATTGTTGTTTCTCTTTGCACAATGTTAAATCTAGTAGCATTTATTTTTATTCTCTTTACAATCCTATTTAAATGTCTTTGGAGTAATTTTGTCACATGCCTGGTGTTGCATTCATTTATGTTGCTGTGTTGGATCCATTTTCTAGTCACTGTTTTGTTACTGTTTGCTTGACTTTCCAATAAGCAAGCAGGAACAAAACAGTTATGTCAAACTGAAGCTCTAGATAAGAACCCCCATTGCCAAATGACCCCCTGCGTGCCCCATGTAGTCCCATTGTGTAATTACTCTTATGAAGCTTTTGAAGTGTATCTGTTGTTGTGTATAATAAGAACACAAAATGTGATTCTTTGGGGCTCAAATTAAAGGTCGCAAGTAGTTTTTTTTCATTGGCAGCTTATTTTCACAAATACTGCGCTCCAGGCAGAAGATGAACTTAAGACCAAATCTTGTGTTAGTGATTGTCTGAAATCAGAATGTAATTAGAAAGCAATGTGCAAGTGATACAATGTACTCCTCTCCCAGAGCCTAATCATATGTAGTTAGTAATTAGTCTTTCAAAAGGTGCTTTATTGCCTAAAAACTGAGTAGTAATGAAGGGTAACATAAAATATTAAAATTTTCCTTCTGTTGGGAACAAAATGCATAAACACTGAGACAGTGCATGACTAATGACTCGGGGTAACTTGCTTATTTAACTGTTTTGTTTATTATGTCCTTACCTCCAAGTATGAACTGTGCCATCATTAACCTACTTCTTAAACCAGGCAAAGATCCCACACTCCCATCCAGCTACTACCCAATCGCACGGACAACCCAACTGTGAAAGCCCCTCACTTTATACAACCTCTAAGAACAGGACAGGTCACTAACATTCTGGAAACTAAAGATTTAAGAGTGAACATAGACCTTTAAATACCCCTCAAAGCCCTTGCCAGAAGTTTAGAAAAAAATCATTCATTCATAATACGTCCTGATCAGACAGGTTTTATCAAGGGCAGACAACCAACCAATAATACACGCAGACTAATTAATGTAATAGATTATTGCTCCATCAAAAATTTGGAAACCACAGTTGTCTAGTTAGCTTAGGTATACATTTTTCCACCAAGCTCTCAGACTTGGCTCGATTCAATCCTAATTCTCTACTATCAGTGGTAGAAGATTATCTCACACACTGGAATACTTTACCTGTATCACTCATGGGAAGAGTCGCCACAATTAAAATGATGGTTCTGTCTAAAATAAACTAAAAAGACTCAAACATCTTGAATTTTTTTATGGAAAAACAAACCATAAGTTTGAAAACTCCACAAAACCCAAAACACAATGGCGGTCTAGAACTACCAAACTTTTATTATTTCTTATCCAATAGATTGATGCATTTTGAAACATATAGCAAACCAAGCTCACTATAGAGCCCAAGGCTGGACCTAGAGCGAGCATTCTGTGAAAAAGTAGAAATCTCGAATCTGCCTTTCATGAGCTTCAACATTTAGCATCAGAACTGCTTTAAAAGCGTTAACATAAATACCTTTCTGACAGTCTTCCGAGGGACTAAAATAACTAAATCTCAATTTGCTCAGTGTAAACTAATGCACATTTGGAACAATCCAGATATCTGCCAGGAAAGAGAAGGACTATATTTTCCGTCATGGCAACAAAAGGAAATGAAAAAAAAATCATTAAAATGTTATTCAAGATGGAAACTTTATTTCATTTCAGGAACTCATATCAAAATATGGAATCAACAGCAATAGGCGTCTTGAATATCAGCAGCTATAATCCATAACACAGAAGAAATTTCATCTCAGTGAACTGAACTTACAAATAACTACTTGGGTAGCAGAGTTTTTATATTTCAGCACCCATAAATTGTTATCAAAAACATGTGAGTTCTTATTTAAAATTGATCATTCAATCTCCCTCCCAACCACAAAGATCTTTCCATCAATCCAGATCAAAACTTCTGGACACAAATATGTTTAATGAAGTGCTTTCAAAATGACTAAAAGCACCAACTTGTTATGTGAGGGCTGTGTGCAGGCAGGAATGGTGGACCCAAAGTGCAGATGCTCGGAGGCAAAAGGTGAACTCAAAACAGCTTTAATGCTGAACTCAAAAAAAAAAAAAAAAAAAAGGTAACAAAACTGAGACTCCAAATAAACTCAGGCAAGCAGATAGAACACACAGCATAGTAAATGGTAGATTGCAACATGGACACAGAGAAACACAGGGCTTAAATACACAGAAGGAGCAATCAGGGAATGGGTAACAGGAGGGAAACAGCTGGGGCAAATCAGGCCTAACGAGACAAAGGAAGCAAAACCAGACGCATTTACATGAGACACGGACTTTCAAAGTAAAACAGGAAACATTACACAGACTCACAGGCAGGCACTACAACAGAGGGAACAGAGACATGGGACCAGAGCAGACAGACACTGACTGGACATGGGGAGATAGCAACAAAGGATTACACAGAGACATAAACCATAAGACAGAACTCTAACAAAGAAACCAAAGACTAGAAATGATAAATAATATAATAAACTCAAAACCCTGGGTCAACGACCCATGCATCCTAACAGTACCCCCCCCCCTTAAGGACTGGCTCCCAGACAGCCCAAACCTGAACAGCAAAACAAAAAAAACCCAAAAAAAACAAACAAACAAACAACCCAACCAGGGTGGGTGGTGGGGGAAACAGGACGGAGGGGGTCGCAACAGAAAACAAAAGCAGGCCACAGGAAACACCAGAGCCTAAGAAAGTAGCCCAAACACAGTTCAGTTCAGTTGTGCCGACCACACGGAAGGCAGTGGCGGCGACGTGGAAACAGTTCAGGGGGCCGACCGTGCGCACGGCAACGGCGACGACAATGACGACGATGTCCAGCCAATGTCCTGGAAGGCGGCCGGACAGGACGAGAACGTGCAGGCCGGACAGGACGAGGTGAGGCAGAACCACACAGCATGGAGAACTCAGGCGCAGACGAAGCAAGACGGGGTGAGGCAGGACCAGGTGACACTGAAGGCGAAGACAAGGAGGCAGCCGCAGGCGAGGGTGACGAGTCGCAGGCTGGACCAGACGAGGATGGCGCTGCAGGCGACGAAGGCTGGACGGGCCCCTCGGACCCTCCAGCGGAGGCAAACAAAGGCTGGTGCGGTTCTCCAGAACCCCCAGCGGGAACAACAGATGAAGGGCGGACGGGCCCCTCGGACCCTCCAGCAGAAACAGGTAGCTGGACAGGCTCCTCGGGCCCTCCAACGGAGACAGAAGGCTGAACGGGCCCCTTGGGTCCTCCAGCGGAGACAGAAGACAGCTGGAGCGGTTCTCCAGAACCCCCAGCAGAAACAACAGACGAAAGCCAGGCAAGCCCCTCGGACCCTCCAGCAGGAACAGGTGGCAGAACAGGTGACTGAGGAGAGGAGTGGCGGTGGCGAGGGCGCCGTTTCCTTCGGGATGAGGGAACAGGAACTGGTGGAGAAACAGAGACCACGTCCTCACCCTCCGACCAAATAGCTGCCAGGAAAGAGGCTGGTGAACGGACAGGCGAACAAGGTCCCGGCTGGCGTGTGGAAGGAGAGGAAGTCCGTGGCAGCGTAGAGGCAGGTGAGCAGTGTATGTGGCACTGGGGCAGCAATGAGGAAGAGTTAGTGAGAGAGAGAGCAAGCTCACTACCCCTGACTTGCTCTCTCCACGCAGCTATAGTGCTGCCCAGCTTTGTGTCCTTAGCAAACTGGGTAAGCTGAGGGTTATGTCCCTCAGCCCGACTGCCATGGTCCTCAAATCTGGGGATTGGGCGATGCGGTCGAGCAGGCTCATCATCCGCTCCATCTCAGCGTTGTACTCCGAGGCGAAAATGTCTGCGGGGTCCATGTTCTGGCCGCGATCTTCTGTTATGTGAGGGCTGTGTGCAGGCAGGAATGGTGGACCCAAAGTGCAGACGCTCGGAGACAAAAGGTGAACTCAAAACAGCTTTAATGCTAAACTCAAAAAAGGTAACAAAACTGAGACTCCAAATAAACTCAGGCAAGCAGACAGAACACACAGCATAGTAAACGGTAGTTCACAACATGGACACAGAGAAATGCAGGGCTTAAATACACAGAGGGAGCAATCAGGGAATGGGTAACAGGAGGGAAACACAGCTGGGGCAAATCAGGCCTAACGAGACAAAGGAAGCAAAACCAGACGCATTTACATGAGACACGGACTTTCAAAGTAAAACAGGAAACATTACACAGACTCACAGGCAGGCACTACAACAGAGGGAACAGAGACATGGGACCAGAGCAGACACAGACACTGACTGGACATGGGGATATAGCAACTAAGGATTACACAGAGACATAAACCATAAGACAGAACTCTAACAAAGAAACCAAAGACTAGAAATGATAAATAATATAATAAACTCAAAACCCTGGGTCAACGACCCATGCATCCTAACACAACTTATATCTCATACAATACAAAACCCTCCACAGAATGCACTATACAGGACAAAGTATGTTATTATTGCAGTCTCTCACCCTAATTTTTTAAGTACAATCTATGAAAAACACTCATACATAGACACCTTTTCTCTCTCTCACACACACACACACACACAGCAAAATTGTATATATGTTTTTGAACCTCCTGCTGGTTTGTCTTTTGGGTGCTGTGTATCATTTGAGCATTCCGTGTTTAAAAAAAAGCAGCAGTTGGAGACCAAGCATGTCTGTTTACTTCACCCTTGACTTTTTCCTCCATTTCCATTCTTTTCTATTTCTCTGCTGTTTTCTTATCTTTGTTCAAATCTGGCCTTTATCCCCTGTCTGCTCGTGCATAACATCCACCAGACACTAATATGAATAATGAAATAAAGTAAATAAATAAAACAAAAACAAGAGGAGCCTGCAGAGAGTCTACAGTGCTCCTTGAGGGAAAGCAAATATGTCTGGCACTACAAAGCATTCAGACAATACTTCTGCTTGCTACAACTGTTGGACAGGACACGTTTTTAAAAACACAAAAAAGTAAAACTTAAAAGAGATAGATCTAACATTTCTCATCCTTCATGTTTATTAAAGTGACTTTCACTCAAGATGTGAGGCAGTTTAGACTCTGTTTAGGAGAAAATTGGCACATGGCATTAGGTTTTCATTTTCACTCATATCTAGCAGCATTTGTGAGCTCTTTCAGTCAACCAACTGAATTAAATGTAATTGGAGAAAAGTGTCAAGAACAGAGCTACCGATCTTTTTGTCTTCATTCAAAGGCATTTTGTCTCCTCTCTCCTCTTCTTAGCTACAGGAAAGCTGTGAAGACTAATTTATTTCCATTCCACTAATAAGTATGACTGAAAGCAGCAAGGTGACAGTGCAGTGCAGCTTTTGTACACCTAAGACCCACAAGTTCAGTGACTTTGTGTTTCTTTTAGGGTATTATGCTCTTGTAATTGTAATTGACTATATCCAAAAGAATCAATCCAATAATTTCTGAGCTGTATTGACATATATCAACCTTGTGACCAATTCAAATCAATTCAGTTTTATTTTTATAGCACCAAACCACAACTATTGTTGCCTCAAGCTGCTTTATATTGCAGGGTTAAGACCCTACGATATTACAGAAAAAATGGAGAAAACCCCAACAATCATCTGATCCCCTATGAACAAGCACTTTGGTGACAGTGGCAAGGAAAAACTCTCTTTTAACAGGAAGAAACCTTTAGCAGAACCAGGCTCAGGTAGGGGTGGCCAACTGCCATGACTGGTTGAGGTTGACTGGATGAACACAGTACAAACACATGCTGTGCAAGAGAGCCAGAGATTGGTCCTAACACAGAATCCTGTGGAAGTTAACCTCAGTGTGTGAAGAGGACTCTCCATTTACATGAACAAACTGGAGTCTAATAGATAGATATGATTCAAAGCACTGCAGCACAGTACCTTCAATACCTGCTCTAATCACTGTAATAAATTAAACATACCATATGATGCAGTATCCAACGCCGCCCTGAGGCTTAGCACTATAAGCACAGACATGAGTCTTAGGTTTAAGCTTAAGTTTATAAGATCCCCATTAGCTACAGCAATGCAGCACATATTTTATGGGCTCAAAATGTGGTCATAAATATTTTGTACTTGTAAATCAGTTTTGTACTTGTAAATCAGGATTTGTATGTGTAAAAAGAATTTGTGCGTGCATAAAAAAGATTTGTATGTGTAAAAAGAATTTGTGCGTGCGTAAAAAAGATTTGTATGTGTAAAAAAGATTTGTGTGTGTGTAAAAAAGATTTGTATGTGTAAAAAAGATTTGTGTGTGGACTTAGCCAAAAACCCCCCCTGCAAGTCACAATACCAATTTTGACCCTATTTTTCTTCCTTTCATCTGATTGGTCAATGTCATGTCAATCACAAATGTAACAATCCAATCAGAGAACAGATGGGTTTGGCTGTCGGAGGGGCGCTTTTTTTGAACTGCAGGTCTTTGAAGGGAATAAATGCCCTTTTACATGCCAACCCAGCGTTTTCCTTCATCACCACAAAGGAAAACAGTCTGTGGCCGTCCGAGTTTGGTGATTTTTGTGTCAGAGGTCTACGTGTTTAATACAGCGCTGCGGACCGCGGGGGGGGGGGCAGTGTTTTGGAAATGACAGTCTTCATTACAAAGCTTTCTTCGTTATGAATTAGCATACATGTTTTTATTGAAGATTTGAAGAACTAGCAAAAAAATCAGAAACTCTTGTAGAGGACATAAAGTCAGAGATAGAAACGACAAGGAGCAGGTGCATCTAGAGCTGCTGCAAAAACCCACAGAGCTCAGCAGCCAGTGCAAGAAATTCTGGATCGTTTGCTTTTAGTTAGCAGTTAGCATTAGCAGCACATCCTGCGTCCGATGTGAAAGGACCTTTATGCTGCGCACTGTGAGTCACAGCAGTGGTCCCGCGTCAACCCTGACTTTGTGTTAAACTAATCCTAAAGTAATAATGGTATTTCTAACCACTGATATACCACAACTTTATCCTTTCAACAGCTGCTGAAAGTTAGCGGACCTAGCTGCTATCGGATATTTATATAGAGATCCTCCAGCTTCAAACTGTATTACCCTTCAAGGACCTGCAGTTCAAAAAAGTGCCCCTCCGACAGCCAAACCCATCTGTTCTCTGATTGGATTGTTACATTTGTGATTGACATGACATTGACCAATCAGATGACAGGAAGAAAAATAGGGTCAAAATTCGTACTTGTAACTTGCAGGGGGGGGTTTGGCTAAGTCCACACACAAATCTTTTTTACACATACAAATCTTTTTTACGCACGCACAAATTGTTTTTACACATACAAATCTTTTTTACACACTGTTAAAAGATTTTATTATGTTTATGTTTAGAAGTACATTTCATTTAAGGTTTTCTAGATGTGTTTGCTCTTTTTACTAGAGAAGTTACATTGTGCAAGCTCAACAGGAAGCCTGCACACTGTGCAAGCTCAGCAGGAAGTCTGCACAGTTGTATGTTATCTCTTCCTGCATGTTTCTGAGACGCAAAACATGCTTGAGTATAAATAAAGGCTGACAACTGCTCCAGTGTGTGAGTCTCCTTCGAGCTCTCACCCGTGTGCACGTTAATTTGTAAAACCTGTCTGAGTGTCATTTATTCCAACCTGAGTTGCATTACAGGGAAACTCCTCACATTTCTTGGTCCTCCGAGCCGGAGGAACTTAACACTTTTGTGTGATCCCACGGGAAAACCTCATCGAGTCCTGACGTCGTGAGAAGCCCGCGCTGAAGTATGTCGACAGCTCCTGTCTAGGTACAGGATAAAAGACCAGAGACGTGAATTCGGGTTCTGGCCAGCGTTTTTAGAAGTGGTCCACGACGGTGGGGGTCGATGAGGAGGACCTGACAATCCGGCAATAACTCAACAAGCAGGTGAATATTGACACTCTGAGACACGTTGCGTAAAACCGTGTAAGCTCGCCCAGAGGGGCTGGTAGCATGTAAAAGCTCGCCTGAAGAAGGCTGGTAGCATTTTAAAATAAAATAGAGCTCGTCTGAAGTAGGACTGGTAGCTCCCCTATAGTGGGTAAAGTTAGCGCGCGCATAAAGGTATTTATTGTTTTATTTTTGTGTTGATGGAATAAGTTGATTTTACAGCACAATAAGGAGGCTGAACTATTCCACTAATTTCTTTACTGTTGGCCACCCAAGTACTGGTGAAGAGAGAAAAAGGTCGTGTTTTATCACGTAAAGCTGACACCGCTTTTAAGAATAGCTTGAAAGTAGAAGGCCGTGTCAACTACCTCTCTCGATTCTCGTGCCAGAGAAGGTGCCGCAGTTGTGTAGTTGTAAAGGATTAAAATGGGTAACGAAGCTTCAAAACTCACTGCTGATGAGCAGTGGTTATAGAAAAAATGTCCAGGCGCTGGACAAATTAGTGCATGTAGATGGAGAAATCCAAAAAAAACTAAATGTCCCACATGGGAGGGAAAATGTAGCCCCTCCGCATTGACTAAATTAAAAGAAACCCTCCAAGTAGAAATAAATACTGAAAAGAATCCAAAAAAGAAAACAAAACGTATTCAAGAGTTGCAATATTTTAAAGCATGGAAAGAGGAGGAAGAAAGACGTGGTGAAAATAGACAAAAAAAAACAAAAGAAAAAAGAAACAGCGTTACAAAGCCCACAGCCACCCCTTATGTATCAATGCCGTCAGCACCAGAACCGCAATCAAAAAATCCGTTTATCAACCAACCTAACCCCTATGCTCAAGCCCGAAACGCATTAAACTGTATGACTGTAAATAAAAAGCCACAGGAAGACATAGGGAAAGATCCGTCAGGCAGGGACATGGGAGGAAGTGTTGACCCCCCAGGACCCTCTGAATTATTCCCAATGATAGCCACACCTAATCCTAGATTTGGACAGCTGACCGGTGGTGCAAATAATGAGCGAAATGAGAACCCAAACATATTTGTTTTTAGACCATGGTCACAAAAAGATAGACAGAATGTACTCAAAGATGTCCCACCTTTAAATGAAGGCTTCATACAGTGGAGAGAAGCTGTCGAGTTAATTAGAAGACAGTGGTATTTAAATGGCCATGAAATGCTCCAAGTGATACAAGACTTGTTAGGATTAAAAATGGGAACAGTGAGGGAAGATTTTACAGGATCAGACGAACATGGTAGGGCCCTAGCTCCTGTATCTGCTGACTTACAAACTGCCATAACACACTTGTATGAGCGGATTAGAGTCCGCCTGGCCCCCAGAGCAGATTATGCAAAAATAGGAGAAGTAAAACAAAAGGAAGCCGAGACAGCATCAGACTTCCTCGACCGGCTACGCCCGGTTTTTAGACAGCGTTCAGGCCTAGATTATGAAGAAGGCCCAGAGAGACCATACCAACAGCAATTAAAGAATGCATTCTTAAATGGTCTCCTTCCCCCAGTTAGAGCCCATGTTGAAAAACACTGGGTGACAATGAACACCGGTAACCTAACAGATGCTCTGCAGTATGCAGAACATGCAACCCGAGTGCTAAAAAAGAAAGAGAAAGGAGGTGTTTTCACTGTGGATCCTGAAACAGGATTCGTGGCATTTGCTGGTGGATACAGAGGACAGAGACAGGGACAGCAGAGGAACAAAGGAAGGAGAAGAGCAGGTTTCAGAGAAGATAGAAGGGACAAAAATGATAGAGACAATCGCTGTTATAACTGCGGAAAGGAAGGACACTTTGCAAGAGACTGTAGGAATAGAAGTGAGGATCAGAGTAAGTGACTAGAACAGGAAACAGAAGATTAAACAGAAATTTTCAACATAGAACAGTTGCTCCTAGGTTCTGAACACAAACCCACAGTAACAATCCATGTCAGTGACCAACCTATAACCATGTTATGTGACACTGGAGCATGTAAAACCGTGCTAAATCAAAAGCCCAAAAATTTTAAATACTCAAGTGACACCCTGATAGTTAAATCTGCGTCAGGCCACACCAGTGTTAAATCATTAACAGAAAGGATTGTTGCTAGTACACAAAGAAAGCGGCAGAAGTTGTAAGAACCAATGTATATATGACCCATCCTGCCCAGTCAACCTTTTAGGGAGAGATGCTTTAGAAAAACTAAAGATCGGTGTAGTGCCAGGGCCAGAGGGCATGTATGCTAAATTAATGTTGCATGAAGAGCAAAGTCCTGAGGCCCGTCAGCTTACTGTGTGTGAAGGACAGGGTGAACCCCACTATTATTGGACACTAGACCTGCCTCCATTAGAACCCTTGTAGCATATAGCAAATCGCTATTTGCCAACTCATTCAAGAAAGCTAGACTTTACTGATTACCACAACACCTTAAGGTTCAAACAAAGCCCAGGTCATGACTCCATATATGACCAACAAGTGCACAGACTAGGACCACAGAAACTAACACTGCAACACCTTTATGTTACCCAAAGCGGCAACGCAGTGTGTTCTGTAATACAGCCAGAAAAGGTACAAGAGCTAAACAGGATGCCAAAACCACATGTGTCAGTAGCACGCAATGACAATACAGACTGGAAAGACTTAGGCCGCATCCTCACTCAGGTTGAAAGGGACAGATATGAGAAAACTGAAGAAACACATGAAGGGTGGTTTCAGGGCCGTAGAACAGGATGTATGAGGTACACATTAGGGTGGGTACTCACAACACAGCCAGCAACCCACATGACTGACTGCGCAGATGCACACATGCACGAAGTTAGTGAGGATTGATACACACTCTCTTTAGAGCAACATCCAGAACTAGAAGAACTACCTGCAAAGCTGTGGTCTATAGGACCGACAGACGTAGGACTAATTAAAGGAGCAGATCCTGTTGTAGTAAAAACTACCACAACTTACAGGCCAGTAAAACCACAGTATCCCCTCACAACAGAAGCCAAAGCAGGAATAAAACCAGTAATTGCAGACATGGAAAAGGCAGGCATCTTAATAAAAACAACTAAAGTAACCTGTAACACACCTATTTTCCCAGTGAAAAAAGCAAATACGGGAAAGTACCGTCTAGTACATGACCTCAGAGCAATAAATGAAGTAACAGAACAAATCCCGCCTGTGGTAGCAAATCCACACACACTCCTGAATCAAGTGACCCCCAAGGAACAGTGGTTTTCAGTTATAGATCTGTCAAATGCATTCTTTTCTGTACCACTGCACCCTGACTCGCAGCATCTGTTCGGGTTCACCTTTGAGAGTCAAAAGTACACATACACAAGGTTACCTCAGGGTTTTCAGAACAGCCCCACCCTGTACGCAGAGGCTCTAAAAAAGTCCATGTCACTGTGCACACTCCCCGCTCCGGGGCAGTTTCTCTTGTATGTAGATGATATACTCATCACAGGGTACACACAAGCAGACTGCAAAGCAAACACAATGACAGTGTTACACCATTTAGTTGAGCAGGGCCATAAAGTCTCACAGCACAAACTACAACTGTGGAGCCCAAAGGTCACATACCTCGGACACACACTCACAGGGGAAGGGAAAACACTGTTAGACAGCAGAAAACTAGCAGTACAAAATGCTCCAAAACCACTCACGAAGCAACAAATGATGAGCTTTTTAGGTCTTTGCAATTATTGTAGAAGTTGGATACCTGAATATGCTTCCTTAGCTCAGCCTTTGCAGAATCTAATTTATGGTAAAAATCTAGCACTGAAAGATAAATTAGAATGGACACCAGAAGCAGAAAAAGCGTTCAGCAATCTAAAACTCGCACTCCAAACACGTACAGTTTTAGCATTGCCAGATTATGACAAACCTTTCTACTTGCATGTAGACGGAGGTGCAGGCTACATGAAGGCTGTTTTAACGCAGGCCTTCGGGGAAAAGCAACGTCCACTTGCGTTTTACTCGTGCAAATTAGACTCGGTTGCATCAGGTTTGCCTACGTGCGTGCAGGCCTGTGCAGCTGCAGCAGAGGCAGTTAAAAAGTCTGCTGATATCGTTCTGGGACACACATTGATTATCAAAGTCCCACATGCTGTAACCTCCATTTTGTTGCAAGCAAATTTGTCTTATCTCACACATGCAAGACAACTTTCCTATGTAGGCATTTTGCTTTCACAGTCACATATCAAAATTGAGAAGTGTGGCCAGTTAAACCCCAGCACACTTCTCCCCACTCTGCAAGATGGTGACGCACACTGCTGTATAAAGAAGCTAGATGAGGAAACAAAACCACGCGCTGACATTTACAGCACACCACAAGCTGGTTTCGTTAACATGTTTGTAGACGGTTCAGCGTTCAAAAATAGCTTCGGGCGAAACTGTGTAGGTTATGCAGTAACCACAGCAGACACAATTTTAGAAGCAAAAGCATTAACTTCCTCACACTCTGCACAAAGTGCAGAACTTACAGCTGTTATACGTGCGTGTCAGCTGCATGAAGGACAAGACATAAACATACACACTGACAGCCAGTACGTTTTTGCAGCAGTACATCATTTTGCAAAAATTTGGCAGAATAGAGGTATGATTACTTCTACTGGCAATCCAGTGCAACATGGAAATCTTTTAAAGGCACTATTGGAAGTGATAACATTGCCAAAACAGTTAGCATTATGTAAATGTGCTGCACACCAGAAGGACAACTCAGAGGTCACTAAAGGCAATAACTTCGAGATCAAGCATAAAAGCAGCAGCACAACAAACAATAGACACATTAATGTCTGAATCCTCAATGCAAATATCACTTGATGTGCTTAAAAACGAACAAAAAGCCGCACCAACTGCAGAACAAAAGAAATGGTTAAAATGTGGTGCACAGCTAGAAAATGATTTGATGACTTGTAATGGTAAACCAATACTACCAAAATCCCTACACAAAACAGCAGCATTAGTGACACACGGTTTCACTCATGTGTCAACGGGAGGAATGATAGATATACTTTCTAAACATTTCTTTACTCAAAATTTCGAAAATTCAGCAAAGGAATTTGTCAGAACATGCATGATTTGCCAAAAACATAATGCACAGGGAAACCTCAGACCAAGAAGAGGTAACTTTCCCACACCACCTCATCCTTTTCATACAATCCACATGGATTTTATTGAACTAAATGAATGCCAAGGCTCAAAATACGCTCTAGTGATTATAGACGTATTTTCAAAATGGCCAGAAATTTATCCAGTAAAAAAAGCAGACGCCATCTCAGTAGCAAAATGTTTGTGCAACCATTTCATTCCAACATATGGCATCCCCACTCTGATAAGATCAGACAATGGGACACATTTTGTTAATGAAGTAATCAGCAAGGTCTCTGAAGCACTAGGATTCAGCATCAAACACCACTGTGCTTACCACCCACAAAGTGCCGGACTAGTGGAAAGAACTAACGGCACGATAAAACAGAGACTGAGAAAATGCATGGAAGAAACAGGGAGACCATGGCCTTAGTGTATAGGCCTGGTAAAAATGTGGATGAGACTGACACAAAGTTCTCAGAAACTCACACCTTTTGAAATCATTCACGGTAGACCATTTCCACTACCAATCATAAGTGAGCCCATAGATAAGTCAATAAGAGAAACTACACTAGCTGAATGGATGACTAAATTGCTTGAAAATAAAGAGATTGTACTAAACAACCAACTGCCGAGTGATATCTCTCCAGTGTCTTGCAGGTTGAAACCAGGTGATTGGATCCTGATCAAAGTACTCCAAAGGAAAAATTGGAGCTCACCAAGGTGGGAAGGTCCTTATCAAGTGCTACTCACCACACCAACTGCCTGCAAAATAGCAGAAAGACCGTCCTGGATTCATCAAAGCCACTGCAAAAAAGTGAGTGACAACCTAGACGTTTAGACGCTGACACCCCTAACTTCTGATGATCTATTGGTGAAGGGAGGGCTGATCGGGTACACCCCGCCCTCTACTTCTTGCCGGTAGTCTACTCATCAGAGGTCACAGGTGTGTCTGGTCATCATGAAGACGCTCGTCCTCCTAGTGCAGGGCTCTAGACTAACTTTTTGACATGGGCGCACCGGTACGCCTAACGTAAAAAATTTAGGCGTACCGGCACAAAAGTTAGGCGTACCGGCACAAAAGTTAGGCGCACTCAAATTTTTCAACCGCTTCGCTTAACACCGCAGTTTTACATGTGCACCTTCTTTGGGGGGGAAGTCCATACAGACAATATTCATTTCTAAATTATTAACTAACAATCTTGTGCTTAAAGTGCTTTGTCAATATTGTAGAAAATGTTAAACTTAATCATCATCTTGGCCTCCTCTGACGACCTGTTTGCTGTTGCATGCTGCTGAAAGGCAGTGGGGAGAGGGGACACTTGGGCAGTGCATTTATTGCAGCATAAAGTGTGTTTTCTGGATACACTGCTGCTTTTTCAGCATTCAAAGATTGATGGCACCATGTCAGAGCTGGCTATGAATTTCAGACGGATCAGTCCTTAACTTAACACAAAAGTTATCAATAGTTCTTTTCATCTTTTCTTATTACCCACAGCTACATCCACTTCTCTCAGGCCTAGGCTGCTCACTAGGGCTGGGTATCATCACTGATTTCTATAATCCATTCGATTCCGGTTCTCAAAGTCCTGATTCGATTCAGTTTAGCCTCAGACAGTCAGAAATATTATAATTCTGATCATTTATCAGTACTGACACTTGTGAGACTTCATCAGAATTGTGAACATCACAGCAGATGCCTTTGTGTCATAGTAACTGAGAATAAAACACAGAAAAACATGAAGGAGATTTTCCTGGTCTGACTTTTTATAGCAGATAACCTTAAAAATATTCTGCAATATTGTGCAATTTTGCATAATTTTAAGAAGTTTAAATTTCTTCAGTATTGAACAGCAGAAATTAGGCTTTCTTGTCGGACGTCATTTACATGAAAAAGAAAAGACAGCGCTGTAAACAACGGTAGACTGGTGGGTAATAAGCGAATGAATAATCCAGAAAACAGAGATTTGAGACGGGAAACTGTTCTTGAAGTACACACAGGGAGCTGTGTAGGAAGTGTAATTTTTATCGTGGTGGAAGCAAAACAGCAAAAGTCAGAGGGAATTCATGACGACATTGATCAAATGTGAAGCGCAGTTTGCTGCTTCTTTTTGGCTCGGCGAATTTTGGTTGGAGAGACAAAACCTGCAGCTCAGAATCAGCGCAAAAAGACGTAAACACAGCGCGGACCCGACGCATCAGAATCGCTAAGCTCCGACAGCGTGTCCGTGTTCGGGCCGTGGGGTGAGAAAGCCGAGAAAGACAAAGCTGATTCTGATGCGTCGGGTCGCTCTGTGTTTACGTCTTTGTGTGGAATCCGTTAATGAATTGATATCGCCTTATTAAAGCTACTCACCTCCCTCTTCTACCTGCACTTTCCACTGGACCACGGCCAATCAGAGAGGTCCCGCCCCTGACTATCTCTGATTGGTTTAGTCCACGATAGGGGCATAATGTGTGTCTGTTGTTGACCACATGGAGAGTTGCAGAGATTTTTTTTTTGTTACCCAAACAGGTGCAACCAAATGTTGGTAACAGTTGGTCGCACCGGTGCGACCAAATGTTTTTTTTTAGTCGCACCACGGAAAAATTTGGTCGCATTTGCGACCAAATTGGTCGCACTCTAGAGCCCTGTCCTAGTGGCTAGTGTTGCACTCCTGGTGAGTTTATTGACACTCACCGGAAAGAAAGAAGATGAACAACACCACCTGCAGACAAGATGGACACATGACAACTCACACCTCCGTGACATGACACAAGACCGCATTCACCCATGGATGAATAACGCATGGTATCGCTACGTACATGACAGAACTAAGGGAGAGCCTAACAACACTGCATGTTACGTCTGCTCCCACATGCCAAGCACCTCGACACATCCCACCTTTTATGGAGACTACATGAATAAAACACAAGCCAAGTGCGCTGCCAGTTTCGTGGGCATTGGCTATCAACATAAGAAAATCATCATTAATGAGACAAGCTCTACCATTCACTCGCTTAACCTGTTTAGTATGTTTACGGGACCACCACAATATGAGTTGATCACCACTGAAAACGCTGGATTAGATAATGGAACGTGTGATCAACTTTTCTGGATCAACTTCAACGTGACGAACCGGAACACATCCATTCACTTCCCAGTATTCTTGGACCAAACCCCAGGGAAGAACCACTCCATGTGCTACCGGCAAGACAACGGTAACAGACCGCTTGGAAGCACCACTAATTGTAATCAGATCGCTGGAAATGGAGAAGGTGCCCCTGTGAACACAGCCAACTGCTCTAACGGCACTTACTGGGTGCAAGGAATGGCCTGGCTATGTGGACAACGTGCTTATTTCATACTACCCCCAGGCTGGACCGGAGTTTGCGCTCCCATCTTCATATCAGATCACACCTTCAAAATAACTGTGGGAAACACTACGATGCCTCGACGACAACGACGAGACGTCTCTGCAGTCCAACCACACGACCCGATCTGGGGATCAGATGTCCCCCAGGATTTCAAGCTCTGGATCACTGGACAGAAAGTGGTACATGCCCTGTTCCCATGGGTCGGAGTTGGGAAACATGCCCTGCGTATCGAGACATTGGACTACCGTTTTGGACTTTTTCTGAACGCTTCATGTAAAATCAACGACAGACAGAATCAAGAAATTGACGCTCTGCGCATTGCAGTAATGCAACACAGGGTAGCATTAGACATGATTCTCGCTGAGAAAGGAGGACTATGTGTCCTCTTTAACAACACATGCTGCACATACATTCCAGATAATGTACACTCATCCAACATGACTGATGCTCTGAAAACACTTAGACAACTCAGGGATGCACAACAACAAGACTATGTTACAAACACAGAAGACTGGCTCACGTGGTTGTTAAGCGGCTCTTGGAAGTCCCTGCTGATTAAAGGACTTGTTTTAGTTGGTGTTCTACTATTGTTATTATGTCTTTCCACTTCGTGCGTCATACCTTGTTTGAAGAACATGGTGTCAAAAATGGTAACTGCTTCAATTAATGCTTACATCACCCTACCACAGAATGAAGAAGATGATAATGAGATAGACATTTGGATATAACATATTCACAAAACCCACTAATTAATGATGTCCTGGCTAAAAATGTTTTACAAGTGGCCATAGACTGATACAGTGTTAGTGAGTTGCTATGTATACAGGGAGTGCAGAATTATTAGGCAAATGAGTATTTTGTCCACATCATCCTCTTCATGCATGTTGTCTTACTCCAAGCTGTATAGGCTCGAAAGCCTACTACCAATTAAGCATATTAGGTGATGTGCATCTCTGTAATGAGAAGGGGTGTGGTCTAATGACATCAACACCCTATATCAGGTGTGCATAATTATTAGGCAAGTTCCTTTCCTTTGGCAAAATGGGTCAAAAGAAGGACTTGACAGGCTCAGAAAAGTCAAAAATAGTGAGATATCTTGCAGAGGGATGCAGCAGTCTTAAAATTGCAAAGCTTCTGAAGCGTGATCATCAAACAATCAAGCGTTTCATTCAAAATAGTCAACAGGGTCGCAAGAAGCGTGTGGAAAAACCAAGGCGCAAAATAACTGCCCATGAACTGAGAAAAGTCAAGCGTGCAGCTGCCAAGATGCCACTTGCCACCAGTTTGGCCATATTTCAGAGCTGCAACATCACTGGAGTGCCCAAAAGCACAAGGTGTGCAATACTCAGAGACATGGCCAAGGTAAGAAAGGCTGAAAGACGACCACCACTGAACAAGACACACAAGCTGAAACGTCAAGACTGGGCCAGGAAATATCTCAAGACTGATTTTTCTAAGGTTTTATGGACTGATGAAATGAGAGTGAGTCTTGATGGGCCAGATGGATGGGCCCGTGGCTGGACTGGTAAAGGGCAGAGAGCTCCAGTCCGACTCAGACGCCAGCAAGGTGGAGGTGGAGTACTGGTTTGGGCTGGTATCATCAAAGATGAGCTTGTGGGGCCTTTTCGGGTTGAGGATGGAGTCAAGCTCAACTCCCAGTCCTACTGCCAGTTTCTGGAAGACACCTTCTTCAAGCAGTGGTACAGGAAGAAGTCTGCATCCTTCAAGAAAAACATGATTTTCATGCAGGACAATGCTCCATCACACGCGTCCCAAGTACTCCACAGCGTGGCTGGCAAGAAAGGGTATAAAAGAAGAAAAACTAATGACATGGCCTCCTTGTTCACCTGATCTGAACCCCATTGAGAACCTGTGGTCCATCATCAAATGTGAGATTTACAAGGAGGGAAAACGGTACACCTCTCTGAACAGTGTCTGGGAGGCTGTGGTTGCTGCTGCACGCAATGTTGATGGTGAACAGATCAAAACACTGACAGAATCCATGGATGGCAGGCTTTTGAGTGTCCTTGCAAAGAAAGGTGGCTATATTGGTTGCTGATATGTTTTTGTTTTGTTTTTGAATGTCAGAAATGTATATTTGTGAATGTGGAGATGTTATATTGGTTTCACTGGTAAAAATAAATAATTGAAATGGGTATATATTTGTTTTTTGTTAAGTTGCCTAATAATTATGCACAGTAATAGTCACCTGCACACACAGATATCCCCTAAAATAGCTAAAACTAAAACAAACTAAAACTACTTCCAAAAACATTCAGCTTTGATATTAATGAGTTTTTTTGGGTTCATTGAGAACATGGTTGTTGTTCAATAATAAAATTATTCCTCAAAAATACAACTTGCCTAATAATTCTGTACTCCCTGTATATATAGGAGAAAAGATCAAACAACAGGAGAGAATGTTGAAAGATTTTATTATGTTTATGTTTAGAAGTACATTTCATTTAAGGTTTTCTAGATGTGTTTGCTCTTTTTACTAGAGAAGTTACATTGTGCTAGCTCAACAGGAAGCCTGCACACTGTGCAAGCTCAGCAGGAAGTCTGCACAGTTGTATGTTATCTCTTCCTGCATGTTTCTGAGACGCAAACATGCTTGAGTATAAATAAAGGCTGACAACTGCTCCAGTGTGTGTCTCCTTCGAGCTCTCACCCGTGTGCACGTTAATTTGTAAAACCTGTCTGAGTGTCATTTATTCCAACCTGAGTTGCATTACAGGGAAACTCCTCACACACACACACAAATTCTTTTTACACATACAAATCCTGATTTACAAGTACAAAACTGATTTACAAGTACAAAATATTTGTGACCACATTTTGAGCCCATACATATTCCTTCTTACATTTTGACAGTGCATTGTAAGACAGACATATATATATACAATATAACATTCTGACAAGATAAACCTCACATACACACAACAAAACAGCTCCATACAACACAAATTAGACCTCATATCAGGGTACATAACATAAGACTTATGTACCATGGGTTACCACTGTAGCACCATGTCATTATACACACACATAGAGACAGGCTGGAGCCATTCACTCTGTTCTGTTCTGCCCTGACTCCAACTCTGTTCAGTCTCAGTGCGTCTCTGCTCCTCCAGACCCCAGCAGCTACTAAAATAAGGAAAAAAGGTAATTAGTGTGACAGGCATCAGCTGTTTCTGCCAGCATGCTCTTCCCTCCCCCTCCCCCTGCAGCTGAGCCCCAAACCGCACCCTGCCACATACTCCCATCGCTTGGGGAGCCTATGGATAACTTTGAACTTAAAAGCCCGTAAGGCCAGATACCAAGACATGATTCGGGCATTGGCATCCTTCATGCAATAGAGCCACTGCAGCGGAACTTGATCTGAACAGAGGGTGAAAGACCAGCACAGGAGGTAATATCGAAGAGAGTCAATTGCCCACGGGATCGCCAAGCACTCCTACTCAAGTATGCTGCTGACTGCAGGTTTCCCCAACCTTATAAACAGTACTTTTGCACACTGACTGAAACTAGCCCGCTGAATGAACAATGGGCTGTTAGGTCAGTTCCTGGATCATTAATATACATATTGTCATGTTTGAGTGACGAGACATTTCTCCCACTGAAAACGTTACATCCAGATGAACAGAATCAACCTTTTGCGTTTTGAAAGAGTCCATTGGGTGGGAACCAAGAGGACTGATGCTCGGAGTCCACATCCTGTCGTGGCTAAATTCGGACATTTCAAGCAGAAGAAGTAGGTCAAGATTCGGAGCTGGGGGCTGAAAGGAACAGACTTTAGTGTAATGACCAGTCTCCCAAAGACACAAGGTCCTATTCCCAGTCCGACGCAGCTTCAAGCAGATGGGCTTTCATGCTGCCATCGCCGTGAACTGGCTCTACGTCAATGGACAGCTTTACTGCGACCCCAGCACCACTCCTTGATTGTATTAACGCCACTCCAGATAAGTATCTGCAATATTTTTTTATTCTCTGCTTCTGCAAATCTTTGCATATCTGCATGGCACAATCACGTGCATACACACTCAGCATCAGCATGTCCACTACAGCAACACAGGGCACAGACACATAGAGGACACACACACAGGCACGCACACACTTGCTCATATAAGTTAATGGGCACACACATAATTAGACAACACCAAGCACCACTCGGGTCTACGTACTGCACTCTTATTGAACCTCACACCACACTTTTTTACACCTGATGGACTGTTTTTTCTCATTCATTTGAGCATCACATGCAGTGTGCAACACTAGGTACACACACGACGTAGTGTTTTGTAGGAGAAACGTTTCGTCACTCGTCCAAATGACTTCTTCAGTCTCAGCTGACTCCAGGTTTCCCCAATCTTATAAACAGTACATTTGCATAATGACTGAAACCAGCCCACTGAAGGAACAATGGGCTGGGAGGTCAGATCCTTAATCTTAATTATGCAAATTCTCATGACCATTGATCAACAACCACTGACCAAAACCCACTGATCAAAGCCCACTGATCAATGGCCATGAGTACCATTCACAGAGAGTTGGGGAATCGCTGCAGTCACAGCATTGTAAGATGGTGAAAGATGTACCCTTAGGCCCCCTCCTCGATTCAGAGATGGTCTTTCCCTTTTCACGTAAATGGCCCCCTTGATTCCACGCTCAAACCAGCATTCCTCCCTGTCCAAGATGTGTACATCCTCATCATTGAAAGAGTGTCCACTGGCCTGCAGGTGTAAATAAACTGGCCTGACGATGTTTCTCCCACTGAAAACGCTACGTTTAGATGAACAGAATCAACTTTGGGGGAAAAGTTTTCCGGTGGATAAGAACCCGTAGAAAAGTACATGAAAATCTCCTCCCATTTGCTTTCTTTTTTTTTTTTTCCTTTTTTTTTTTTTAAGAATTGCTATAAATGAAAAAATAAACAAGGAAGGAAGTCCTTCAAAGGTTAAATACTGGCCTTTTAAAGAAATCCACCTGGCAACTGCAAACTATAGTATTTTTGTTATTAGATTTAGAGCATAGGTGTCTGCCAGAATATGTAAAAAATGCCAGAATATGTAAATAAACTACCTGGCATAACTGAACATTACTTTAGTCATGGCCTTAACTATTACATGCCCTTAACTTTTACTAAACCACTTTACCAAATAATGCAAAGCAGGTAGGCAACGTGACAGAAGTTAATGCAGGTCTTACTTTTTGCAGGGCCTCTTGCAGTCACATTATAAAATGCTAGTAAAATTATTTCTGAGTAGAAATATGAAAAGACAGGCCAATTTGTGTATTTGGTTTTAACGGGTCAAGACAAGCTTGCATTTCAAATTAATAATGCAGATTTTGGTTTCATCATTGTTAAAAGAAAATTGTACATAATGTGATCAGCTACATGAAATGTGTTCTTTTTTGGATCACTAAGCAAACCACATGTCTACGTGACTTCTCACCTAATAACTCTTGTGATGATGAACTTATTCAGCTACTAACCGCTTCCTGTTTTCAGAGAACATTCAGATGTAGAAAAGGGAAAAACCCGCTGCTCTGAGTGACGCTGTTATCTTTGTACACACACACACACACACACACAGACACACAGACAAATATAAATAAAGCACGCAGACAGTGATGAGACGCAGGTCTTGCGTTCCATGACTGCCCTCGCGAGTAAAAGACAACTGCAGTGTTTGTGTTTTCTAACTCAGGTGTCTCAGCTGAAGAACTACGGGGTGATTTAAAGAAATCCCCTGTCAATCATCGACTACATTCTTGATACTATTTTTTTGTCTTCCCTGAAAAGTGTCTGGCAGTTTCCTCACCGACTAAATTACTTTCATGAAACTGCATTTCTTTTTCCAAAACTGCATTAAAAACGGCTAACTGTGTAAATGCACTTAAAACTGCAAGTGATTTTGATTAAATGTAAAATAATCAGTGTAGAAAGGACAGACTGAGAGCAAGTTTGAGTGTTATCAGTGAAAAATTGCAGATCTTTGTAAGGACTGGTAAAACAGTCACCCTGGAATGTTGAGAACATGAAGACTAAGATCCGGACCAGCATAGGATCATCTTTGCATTCCTGAACCCTTTCTGACTACAACATGCAGAAGGAGTCCAGCCTCTACCTAGTGCTGCGTCTCCATGGAGGAAACAGAAAGAGATGTGTGCCTATTCCAATGTCCAAAGCACTCCTGATTCTATGTCTCAATTCATTAAAAATAAAATTCCAATAAAGTTTACCATTTGTAAATTTTACCTTAACTAAAACTGAAAGTTCACAGGTTTGGTTGTCTAAAATTTGAACGTTGATGAAAGCAGGATAGCTTCTGTCACTTCTGAACCTTCCACTGGGATTTTTTTTTGTACCACTGAACTGGAAGGTTCAGGAAGGTACATCACAGATTCATACATGAGCTAAAACTGCTTCAGAAAATGTAATGGGTCAAATAAGGCATGCTGGTGTTGTGATGGCATGCCATTGCATTGAACTGATTCTTTCATTAGCTGTGATTAGAAGGCCAAGATGTATTTTATATAAAAGTTCAAATTTAATGAACACGCCGCTGCATGCTATCATTTGTTTTACAAATTGAGATTTCATATTACAGAAAGTACTGCATTATACAGTACATTAAGTATCATTTATTCTACAATACAAGTAGGGAAACTCTGGGGAAAGCATTTCCTGACAAGAAAATGAATTGCATGAACGCTGTTATGACAAAAACAAACCAAAAGCTTTTAAATGGATGTTTCTTTTTTTATTTTTTATATCAGGGTTTTACATCAGAAATGTGCATAAACATGTAGATCATGCTTGACCACTCATCAAATACACTGACCTATTAAACTGACCTATTCATCAGTGACCTAATTGCTTCAGAGAGGGATTGTGCATTCATTAATATGCTTTGGTTTTTATCATTGGAACTACAAGAAGCTGGTTTCCAAAGCAGACCTGAGAGCTGATAATTAAAAAAAAATCACTTAAACGATGTTAGACATGATCTGTGATCAGTAAGCAACACTTTGCACCTTTCAACATTCTTTGTTTTTACAAAATGGTTTCAGCACAGGAGTTGTGAAAGTGATCTTGCATTTTCCTGCAAGATTCTTTCTCTATTTTAGGCAGTGGCCGGTCATCAGACAGGTAGACGTTGTGCTGCTGCTGTCTGTAGTGGAAGCCAGACTCCTCGCAATCGGACTCCACACGGATGCTGACCCTGGGCACAGGCTGGTGTTGTGGGTGTTGCAGAGGAGGGCTGAGGCTGAGTTCAGAGTCGGCACGTGAGGGGGGACAGGAGATCTTCAGGTGCAGAGTGATGCTGAGGAACAGTGGTGATGGAACACTTTTACTCTCCATACTCTTTCACAGTTTCTAATTTTCCAATGTTTTAGGAAATCTGACCTCAAACTGAAAGTGCAGTCCTGCAACAAATCATCCCTTTGTAATGTATTTCTATATATTGCCTATTTTTATATATTTAAGGGTATTTATTATCATTCATTTTATAATTTCTTCTGGCTAAAACATCTTTTTATTAGTACCAAAAAATGAAGCTTTATATATATTTCTCTACAGCGGTTGGCAATTACCCTCTGCAAAATGTAACCAAAGGTTTAACCACTGAGGGGCAGTGTTTAATAAGTTGGAGTGTTGAGGGTTTTTCATGTGCTGTTGTTCTTTTAACTTTTAATATTTCTGTATTGCCCCATGTCCTCAAGAGGCTTTGCATTGCACAGGTCATCACTGTAAATGAGAATGTGATCATAACATAGACTGTATATAAATGATGGGCATAGCCACTGTGTCAATAACTAGTGATTACTCTGTGCCACAGTGGCTACATCCTGCCAGAAAACTTGAATGTGAGTGTTTTTGGTATAACCATCTGGTGTTTTGAAGCTGGAAACAAAGAGCACGGGGTAGATCTGACTGTGAAATTAAGGACTCAGGCTCATAAGCTATCAACTTGTAACTGATCAAATCAGTCAATGAGTGTATGCTCGATAATTCTTCTGATTCCAATATTGACCATAATTTATATAATAAACTTCATGTTTTATTGATTGACCTGAAACTAGCAATTGAGTTTACAATTTCATGAAAAAAGAAATTAAGGAATTCATAATTATATATTACCCTCTCGCCCCTGTGGGTCCTCTACAAGAATCCTGGGAGCTTGAGGGTCCTGCACAGCATCTTAGCTGTTCCTAGGACTGTGCTCTTCTGGACAGAGAGCTCAGATGTTGTTCCTGGGATCTCCAGGAGCCACTCGCACCTAGTGCTCCAATTACCACTGGGACCACTGTTACCTTGACCCTCCACATCTTCTCCAGCTCTTCTCGGAGGCCTTGGTACTTCTCCAGCGTCTCGTGTTCCTTCTTCCAGATATTGCTTTCATTCGGTATCGCTACATCTATCACTACCGCCATCTTTCTCTGGTTTTCTACCACTACTATGTCCTGTTGGTTAGCTATCACCATTTTATCTGTCTGTATATGGAAGTCCCACTGGATCTTAGCTTGGTCATTCTTGACCACCATAGGGGGCGTTTCCTATTTTGACCTCAGAGCTTGTTTCTGTATATTATGCCAGCCACTTGGTTCTGGTGTTGCCCTGCATGGCATGGCGTGTATGCCCTGCCTGCTAGCATCTTGCCCCCGGCTGTTATGTCCTGGATTGTTTCAAGGGCATCTTTGGACAGCCTGCACCTGAGGTCTTGCCTGGTGCGATAGACCCCAGGCTCTATGAATCTTGTGCTCAGAGCTTGTTCCTGTGCTGCCATGATTAGCGCCTCTGTGCTGTCTTTTAGTCCAGCCACTGGTAGGACTTCTACATGTCAGCCACTTCATTTATCTGCTGGTGGTACATGCCGTGCCTATCCTTCCATGATGGTTTATATATATTGTGGAATGCCATTTGGGAAAATTTTATATATATAAATTATTTTTAAAAAGTCTGAATATATAGAATGAACAATGAATATATTGATTGAAACATTTATAATATAAGATATATTATATATATTACCAGTCAAAAGTTTGGACACATTCTCATTTATTGTTTTTTCTTTATTTTAATGACTATTTACATTGTAGATTTTCACTGAAGGCATCAAAACTGTGAATGAACAGATATGGAATTATGTAGTAAACAAAAGAAGTGTGAAATAACTCAAAACATTATGGAAAGAACCATTTAGCTAAGTAAAAAGAAAAGACAGTCCATCGTTACTTTAAGAACTGAAGGTCAATCAGTCCAGAAAATTGCTAAAACTAAAAGAATCTAAAATATAAAACATGTTTTGAGTTATTTTAAAGAGTGCAGTGGTGAAAACCATCAAGCACTATGATGAAACTGGCTTACATGCGGACCGCACCAGGAAAGGAAGACCGAGAGTCATCTGCTGGTGAGGATAAATTCATCCAAATCACCAGCCCCAGGAATCACAAGTTAACAGCACCTCTGATTAGAGCCATAATGAATGCCACACAGACTTCCAGTAGCAGACGCATCTCTACAGCAACTGTTCAGAGGAGACTGCACGAATCAGGCCTTTATGATCTAATAATGAAATGGACATTAGACCAGTGGAAGGCTATGCTTTGGTCTGATGAGTCCGAATTTGAGATCTTTGGTTTTACCAAAGAAAAGGTGAACGGATGGCTTCTAAATGCATGGTTCCCACCGTGAAGCATAGGAGGAGGAGGTGTGATGTGTGGGGGTGGTTTGCTGGTGACACTGTTGGGGATTTATTCATAATTGAAGGCAAAATGAACCAGCATGGCTACCAAAGCATCTTACAGCAACATGCCATCCAGTTTGCGCTTAGTTGGGCCATCATTTATTTTTCAACAGGACAGTCACCTCAAACACACCCCGGTGCTGTGTAAGGGCTATTTGACCAAGAAGGAGAGTGATGGAGAGCTGCACCAGATGACCTGGCCTCCAAGGTCAGCTGACCTAAGAGTGTGCAAAGCAGTAATCAAAGCAAAGGGTGGCTTATTTGAAGAATCTAAATTATTAAACATGTTTAGTTTCATAAACATGTTATTTTACACTTTTTTTTTTTTACTGCATAATTCTATATGTGTTCAGGAAACACAAAATGGGTTAATAATTTAAAGCTATTCTGTAGCAATGGAGGGTGATCAAACCTTGAAATGTGGTGTTACTAATTCCTACAGGTGTTCCACTTTTCTGGATTACTTACAACTCTCTCTGTCTGCATAAAAGCAGTGTTGAAACGCACTGTGGTACTGTACCCTCATGAGCTTCAGTTCAACAGTATTCTACTTCAGAAAGTAGTGCGTTGCTACAAAAATGGCGAGAAAAAGGCAATAAACAGTGGAAGCGAGACAGACCATCATAACACTTAAAAATGTAGGTCTTTCCTACAGAGAAATTGCAAAGAAAGTCAAGGTGTCAGTGAGTACAGTTTCTTTCACCATCAAAAGGCACTCAGGAACTGGAGCAAACTCTGACAGGAAGAGGCCTGGCAGACCCGAAATAACAACTGAATCAGAGGGGACAAGTTTCTGAGAGTTAACAGCTTGCAGGATAGGCGGCTCTCAGGACAACAGCTTCAAAGCAGAGCTTAATAGTGGTCATAGTAAGCAAGTCTGTTTCAACTGTGAAGAGAAGACTTCGAGTTGCAGGTTTGACAGGATGAGTTGCAGCAAGAAAGCCATTGTTAAGATGTCAGAATAAGACAAAGAGGCTTTCCTGGGACACGAAACACTGCCACTGGACTACTGAATACAGGAAGTGGGTATTATGGACTGAAAAATCAAAATTTGAAATCTTTGGTTCATCAGGCAGGATCTTTGTATGCCAACGTTAATTCCAATTGCTTATTTGTACTATGCTTTAATTTCAGAGTGGAATGATGATGATGATGATAATTTTATTTTTTTTTAAAATGGAAAAAAAAAAGCTTGTCTGTCTTTCTGTTCTTTCATTATAAAAGATGGATGTAGCTACTGTGACGTCCTCCATTGGTTTCTAAAGTCTAATACTGAAGTCTCAATACAATTTCCACTATTACCATCTTTTTAAAAATTGATTTATATCTCATCATAACAAAACAAGCAGTAAAAAAACTAATAAAGAAAGAAGTTGGCTGAAGTTTTCAGTGCCCTCTTTCACAGATTGTATTTGTCTCTGTCCACCAGGGACCCTCAACATGTTCTTTTTTTAAGAATAGTATAAACCTGATCCTATGTTTCTCTGTGCTATAGTGTTTAGCACAGAGCTAACTACCAGATAGCATGACACTAACCCTCAAAACATCACTGGTAGTTTTTCATTTAGTTTTTGTTGTTTATCTTTTACATTCGAATCCAAAGTTACTGTACAGTATGTTGCATATACTTTTTTCAAATAAGATTTCAGTCACAACATTATCTATATAGATACCAACTGTATAACTAATTTTCTGCTAACTTCTAATCAGCTGGATCTCGTAAATCCTCTCGGATTCCTAAATGCTGCAATTTATTGTGACACCTGGGGGATGTTGTTATTGGAGCTAAAATGGACTGTTTTTAATGTATTTGAAATGGCTAATGACACCAGGCTGAGTGGACTGAGCTGTATGGACGCACATTCAGTCAAAAGCTTCACTTCATCACAAAGCTTTGAGAAAAGATAATTGATTGCAGGACTGTTGTATCAGACTACTAGTTTGAGCTAAACGGAGTGTCATGTGCACATAAACAAGATGTAGGTGTAGTGTGTGTAGTGTGGGGGAATAAAGTTATAGTGGTCTTTTCTTCATCTTCTGGTGTTAATTAGTTTTGAAGAGTTTAAAATGATTTCAATGGACAATTGTGCAATAAGTAATTTTGTTATTGAAGCCTGATTTCTTTTAAGTGTTATACAGTTGTGGGAAAACTCGGCTAAAATTCAGTGAAAAGAATAAAATAAAAAATAATAATAATTGTTGCAGTCACAAACTTACGAGCAATATTTATAGCAGGAATCAGAACAAAGCTATAAAACAATTGTCACGTAGTACCAATGGCTCAGATTTCACTCCTATTGGTGTCAAAATGTCACAGGCGACAACACACGTTTTGCTTATAACGTCTTACTGTTAACAAAATCACAAAGTTACAGTAATGGAGATATCTGTCAAATACCAAACATACAGATCTGCATAGAAATAACAATAATAATAATAACAATTAAAATGACAGTTTCATACACTGCACTACACAGTTTCTATGAAAGCGCACTGAATTACATCTCCTTTGTCTATATACGCCATTGTCTATATACTGTATATCTTTCCAATACAGAAACATTACAAGCTTTCAAATATAAGCTCTACAAATAAAAATGCCTAAGTCTATGATAATCTAAATCATCACCCTACATACTAGGGATAGAAATACAAGTAATACAGAAGCTGATAATTCAATGAAATGTGTGTTTCTGATTTATAACTGTGTTTTGTGGCCCAGAAATAACAGTTTTGTCCCCAATGTTCCTGTCAGGTGAATATATCAGATCACTGTAAGGCACGTGCAATTTCAGCACACAGTACCTGTGGTCTAGCTCATTTTGATCAGATGTGACTGTCGAGTAGGGGTTCATCTCCTGTAAGAAGCCACATGCACACATACGGAGAGAGAACATATGCACAAAACAACACCAAACAAGCATACACAGGCATGTAAACACATAACATAAATACAAACATAGAAACACAAGAAATTAATAAGTACATTCACTGAAAACTGGCAATTACTGTGCATTACTTCAACAGTCAAAGTGAAATCTACAAAAGATCCACTTTCACAAACAAGCTCAAATGCTTTTTGCACCTCATCTGTGTTAGTTAATAACACTGAATATTTACAACATAAATTATGCTGACACATAGGTAATAGAAATGATTAGTGTACTCACAATCTGAGGATAGGCTTTGGGTGGGAGAGTTATTTTGGGAAAGGTCTGACTTTGAGTAGGGCTTTGTGGTCTCCATGTGAATCTTCACTGGAGGGTTTGCAGAGCTGTCAGGCTAAGTGACAAAAAAAGGAAGCAGTTGGCATGCAGGAGAAATTAGAATCTTAAAGGATAAGACTTGATGTTTTTATTAGAGACCTTAAAACCCAGGTACACCAGCATATAGCAGCACGCAGCAACCATCACTCCTGTTCACAAGTCATCTACCTTAAAGTGTCTCAGACCTATCACCTTAATGTCTGCAGTCACGAAATGCTTCGAGAGGCTGATCCTGCAACAAATAAAGGCCTCCCTCCCACAGAACCTAGACTGTCATCAGTTTGCCTACAGCGCAAACAGATCGACAGAGGACGCCATTGCCACAGCCCTCGACACACAGCAATCTGCCACCTAGAGCAACCAGGAAACTATGTTGAAATTCTGTTCATAGAATACAGTTCAGTGGTCAGTACCATTATTATTCCTGGAATACTGGTTGACAACCTGATTAACATCAGTTTACCCCCCTCCACCTGTGCCTGGATCAGGGACTGTCCACCCAAGACTGTCATCAGGCTGGGCCCTGGCTGCCCCAGTCTGCATGCCAAGTATCCTTGGGTAAGGTACTAACCCCAAGCTGCTCTCTGATACATCCATTGAGTCGAGTAGGCAAAAGGATGGTTCCACAGTGTGGGGCCTCAACTTTAAAACATGGAGGAGGAACTGTGATGGTCTGGAGCTGTTTTGCTGGATCTAGGGTAGGTGACTTTTACAAAGTGAGGAGCACCCTGAACCAAAACAGCTACTACAGCATTCTGCAGCGCCATGCAATACCCTCTGGTATATGCCTAGTTGGACGACAAGATAATGACCCAAAACATAAGTCCAAGCAGAACTACCTCAGAAAAAAAGAACAAGATGGTAAGTTCGAAAACATGGAGTGACCAGCACAGACTCCATACTTAAACCCCATTGAGTTGGTTCGGGATGAACTGGACAGTAGAGTGAAACCAAAGCAACCTTCATGTCGCACACATAGGAACTTCTGCAAAAGATATGTGAAGAACTTTCTGAAGAATATTTGATTTCTATTGTAGAAAGAATGCCACAGGTGTGTTCAGCTGTTATATCTGCCAAAGGTGGCTACTGGCAAAGGTGGTTGGCCATCACCATTTTGTCTGTCTGTATCTGGAAGTCCCACAGTATCTTAGCTTGGTCATTCTCGACCACCATATTGACCTCCCATGTCTACCTTGGGACTTCTGTTTATGTATATTATGCTGGCCACTTGGTTCTGGTGTGCCATGTATACCCTGCCTACAAACATTTTGCACCCTGCACCCATTATGTCCTGGATGGTCTCAGTGGCATCTTTACAGGACCTGCACCTGGGATCTTACCTCGTATAGACCCAAGCCACTATGGATCTTGTACTTAGAATTTGTTCCTGTGCTGTCATGATTAGTGTGTCTATGCTGTCTTTCAGTCCAGCATTGTCCAACCACTGGTAGGATTTCTGGATGCCAGCCAGTTCCTCTATCTGCCAGTTGAACATACTGTGCAGGGGCCTCTCCTTCCATAAGGGTTTCCCCTCTTGCTCCTCTTTCTTGGGTTTCTGCTGTCTGAGGCAGCCCAACCTTATGTGTTAAAAAGGTGTTGAAAATGGCCAAACTCCTAAAACAGAGCTTTTCCCTATCTGCTAGTAAATAGATCATCTTTATTGTTAATCAAAGATAAATCAAAGCTATAAGTCTGATCAGTATATTAGTAGAGAGATGTCTGATTATTGAACTATCTGGTGTCTAGATTTTGTGTTTGTAGTCATGATCCATCATCCATCAACTTTTTTATTAAAGTTTTAGTTTGAGAAGATAACAACTGTGTCATCAACCCCTCATTATATTTTTCTTCAAGAAAAATAATTTTAAATGTTGTGAGGGGTAAACACAGAATTATGATTCTTATGTGAATTTGCTGATAGTTAATTATGCTCAATAATGATCAGAACACAATCAGTAAATATAAAGACGTTTGAGTTTGGCTAAAGATGATTAATAGGAATAGAAAGTAAAAAAAGGAAAATAATGAGTTTAGAGACAGGCGTAACTCGGGCTTAGCTGACAGCCTGTGAAGAAATGGTCTTGAGAAATATGTGAGTAGTGTGTGTGAGTAAATGAGAGCACACACAAGACACTACACTCCTGCTACACTGCCTGACTTGTAAAGTGTTTTATTTAGTGAGGAATATAATGTGTATATTCTATAGAGTAAACTGTGATTGACAAACAAAGAGTTTTAAAGAGAAACGTATTTGAATTAAAAGGGACTATGCTAAAGTGAATGTGCTAATGAAATCTGAACTGAAGCTTATTCATATGTGACTAAATGGTCAAATGGAATCGGATTTTCCATGTTACAAGAGAGAGATAGAAAGAGTGAACAAGGTGGGGCTGAACATCAGTGAATCATATGCACTTATTGGGATGCCTGGAGGCATTCTGGGTCAGTCTCCAGCGCCCTGCAAGATGAGCACTTTGAAAGATTGGATTCCATAAGTTCACCGCTGAAGATTCCAGCAGAGGGGACAAAGGGAGATTTGACTCTGTTCCTGCTCATTGCCGTATCGGAAGATAATTCTGAAAAGGATTTGGGCTTCCATCATTTTCCAAGTGGTTTGCAGCTTCCTAAGACTTTCAAAGTTTTCCCTGTTGATTATAACTTTGAGAAGATGTAGGATCTATCAAAGAATTATGTTTTCCCGATTATTTCCCTTAAGACAGAGCACTGACTTGTAACATAACATCAGTGCTGGCCAGCTTGGGGGTCACTGCACCAAGTGCGCCAATTACCACTGGGACCGCTGTCGCCTTAACCCTCCACAACAATACTTTGGAACTTCAGGTTGGGGGTTTGACTCCTGACCAGGACTAACAAGGACTGCGTCAGGTGTTGGGAAACCAGGACACACTGATGAGAAATATCTCTCTCTCTCTCTCTCTCTCTCCCTCTCTCTCTCCATATATATATACATATATATATGTACATGTATTACAAATATGGCGAACTTACAGAGGCTCAGTGTTCCAACATTCAGAAGAAGGAACTGCTCTCACGGCTAGAATGACATTTTTTAAATTTATGTTTTCATGTTGTAAATTCTTTTTTGAATCCACATGCTCTATGTGCCTGTTACTTTTCTGCTGGAACACCTGAATTTCCCTAATGAGGGACAATAAAGAACATTTCTATTCTATTTCTATTCTATCTCAGCCATATTTAGATCTCAGTTCCAGCCCACATCAGCTCATGGTTCAGCTTATACCCTTCCACAGATTTTCAAATCTCAGAGAGGGCCGTTTCAGTTCCTTCAGCCGCAACAAGCTGCTTTGCAACCCACATCCACTCCTGCTCCTCCACTTACTTTCATGTCTGTTTTCATGGATGATCGCTTTGGTCTGTGCTGGGTTTGTGACTGAACTGAAGAGTATAGTTTATTAACTGTGTTGCACAACTCAGTAAAACATCTCCCCCAGGCATGAATAGCAGAGGCTTATGAGACAAGAATTTCATTTTTTTTCAGTGAACTGGGCAAAGTTAATACTGCTGATAGTGACCAAGATAAAGATAGTAATAAAAATTTGATCAATAACACCAGGCTTATCCTTTAAAGCCATTAATGGGCATCACTTGTGCTTCTACACAGCTGTCAAGCAACCCTTTTAGTATAGACAAAGACTTGGATGAAGCATAAATACAAAGGGTACACGTAAGCAAACGCACTGTTTCTAAAGGTTGGAACAAAGTGGGAGAGGTGAAACATGTACTGAAAAGATGATGGACAGACAGGAAGGCTGTAGTAAGAGGGAATGGAGTGCCTTTTCAGCAACACTGTGGGAGAGGAGAAACATACAGTATTAGTTAGAGAACATAAACCCAGGATCGACACATCCACAGCAGATGGAGTGACACACACTTAAATACACAGTTAATACTAAGAAAGACAGATCCACACTTGCCAAATAGTGCATTTCCTCACCTCCTCATCACTCTCAGGCTCTGGTGCTTTCTTGTCTTTCTTCTTCTTCTTCTCATCTTCCTTCTTCTTCTTGTCTTTGTCTGGCAGGATATCATCCAGCCAGGCCAAGTCATGTTGTGAGAACATCAAATCCAGCAGCTTCCGTACAACCATGAGACCGAGAATCTACAAAACCAGGTAGATTAACATTATCTTGTCATTGCTGTAAATTGCAGCTATATAAATAATACAGAATTGAAGAGAATAGTACTACTACTAATACAATTATTATCATCATATCAGTGAATGAGGGCCAGTGGCTCAGTAGCAGACTTTCTGAAATAGAGGGGCCTGGGTTCATTTCTAAACAAAGCAAGTTACCAAGTAAAAATGATACTCCCTGGAGAGATCATTTTAAAGTTGGTTTTGATGTGACAAAAACCAACTTGTTGTACAAGCCACCATTGATTAAGAACACTGGTGATTTACAGTGGCGGATTGTACATGGTATCATTGCGGTTAATGGTTTTGTGTCTATCATTAAGCCTGAGGTTTCAGATAAATATTCCTTTTGCTCAGTAAGAGAAACCATTTTTCATTGTTTTTTTACAATGAAAAATGGATTTATTTTCAGTACTTAGTTGTATTTGGGAACATTTGGAGAATATTTTATGAAAGTGTTTTATTTTCATGTTTTTATATGACAAAAGAAAGAAGAAAAAAGGACGCAAGTTGGAGGAGGAGGCAAGTTGTATACAGTGCTTTGAGTGTTCTGGGAGCATAGAATGATGGTATGTAAGAATCAGTCCATTTACCCAAACAGAAGAACACAGAACACCCTCACCATTAATGGGAAGATGATGGCCAGAAACGTAGACTTAAGGATCCAGAGAACAGCCAGACACACAATCTGGACTAGGGTGAAAAGGTGGACGCGTCTCATAGGGACATGACGCAGGAAGGAGAAGTCTGGCTGGTGTTTTGGTGGCATTAGATACAGCTTGATGCGCTCCCAGAACTGGAACAAAGAAAAGAAGAAAATATTTTCAGGTATTCTTTTATTTAGTGGTTTAGAGTTGAAACAAGGATTACACCAGTCTAGCAAGTTTGGAAAGAAAGTGTCTCACTCCTCATCCTAGATGAGAGGTGAAGTGTAATAATGAAACAAAAGCTGGCTCACTCGACCACAGGCACAATGGCTTCAGTAAATATTGTTCGAACACTTTGAGGAACCTTGAAGTCATTTTTGACCAATATATGTCCTTCAATGCACGTATTAAACAAATATGTAGGACTGCTTTCTTGCATTTGCACAATATCTCTAAAATGAGAAATATCCTATCTCAGAGTGACGCTGAAAACTAGTTAATGCATTTATTACTTCTAGGCTGGACTACTGTAATTCATTATTATGAGGAAGTCCTAAAAACTCCCCAAAAAGCCTCCAATTAATCCAAAATGCTGCAGCAAGAGTACTGACAGGGACTAGAAAGAGAGAGCATATTTCTCCTGTATTGGCTTCCCTTCATTGGCTCCCTGTTAAATCCAGAATTGAATTCAAAATTCTGCTCCTCACATACAAGGTCTTGAATAATCAGGCCCCATCTTATGACCTTGTAGTACCATATCACCCCATTAGAGCACTTCGCTCTCGCACTGTAGGCTTACTTGTTGTTCCTAGAGTATTTAAAAGTAGAATGGGAGGGAGAGCCTTCAGTTTTCAGGCCCCTCTTCTGTGGAACCAGCTTCCAGTTTAGATTCGGGAGACAGACACTATCTCTACTTTTAAGATTAGGCTTAAAACTTTCCTTTTTGCTAAAGCATATAGTTAGGGCTGGACCAGGTGACCCTGAATCCTCCCTTAGTTATGCTGCAATAGACATAGGCTGCTGGGGGACTCACATGATGCATTGAGTTTTTCCTTTTCAGTCAACTTTTTCACTCACTATGTGTTAGTAGACCTCTCTGCATTGAATCGTTCTTGTTATTAATCTCTGTCTCTCTTCCACAGCATGTCTTCTATCCTGTCTTCCTTCTCTCACCCCAACCGGTCGCAGCAGATGGCCGCCCCTCCCTGAGCCTGGTTCTGCTGGAGGTTTCTTCCTGTTAAAAGGAAGTTTTTCCTTCCCACTGTCACCAAAGTGCTTGCTCATAGGGGGTCATTTGATTGTTGGGTTTTTCTCTGTATGTATTATTGTAGGGTCTACCTTACAATATAAAGTGCCTTGAGGCGACTGTTGTTGTGATTTGGCGCTGTATAAATAAAACTGAATTGAAAAACTTAAAGCAGTCCCGTCACTGTCTTCCCAAACTCCTTAGAGCCTGGTTCTAACAGAGGTTTCTTCCGGTTTCCTGTGTAAATCATAAGGAGTCATCAGGGGTCAAGCGGTCATTGGTTTTCTGTTTTCTCTGTAATATTGTAGGGTCTTTAGCTTATAATATAAAGCACCTTGAGGCAACTCTTGTTGTGATTTGGTGCTATATAAATAAAACTGAATTGAGTTTAAGTGCTTTAATTGATATGCAAGTTATATAATATTAGAAGTTATTATAAACTAATTAATATCCATAAGCTTGTACAATCTGGCCCTCTGAGAAAAAACAAAATTGTGGTCCACCTTTTTCTCTTCCAGAAAATAATAATAGTATAACATTTGAAAAAGCAATTTGTGTGAAAATGTGACACATTACAAACACAAATTACTTTTGAGTCTAGACATTCTTAGCAGTTTCTTATTCAGCTGCTATTTCTGCCTATCAAGTAAAGGTCATGTAATGTTTGAAAATTAATTTGTATACACTGAAAAATGCTATGCATGTTGTTATTCCTGTTTTTTTCTTGTCTGAATTTTCATCTATGCACAACTTTCTTTTAGTATATATAGTATAAATCATATAGTACATATAGTTTCCATTAAAAAAAACATATCTATGTATTTTTTGTAGTATACCTGGATGCCACTAAGTGAAGCCACTCCCATGTAGAGGAAGACACCATAAAGGACAGGCATGGGGATGTACTGAAACAAACAGAACAAAAGTTTTAAAATAAAACCACAAGATGCAATGAAAAGTGATCATATAAACTTATCATATAAATATCAGTCTCATCTGCAAACTTACCTGAAGTATAGGTGCAAGAAAGACTGAGAGTCCTGTTAGAACAAACACCAAAGTGCCTGTCAACCTCTGCTCTCTGGAAGTGAAGAATCAAAAGCATAGTATAAAACTTTATTCTAGGTCTACAAAAAAATAGATTTAGGCACCAATGAGAAACCACACAGACCTTAATTTGGAATGAGGACTCTTTTATATGCAGTATATCTTTCAGATCACTGTCTTAAGCCTTCCTTCAAACAGCCAGCAAGGTGACACTCCTCTGGTTCCAAAAGTATGTTTTACAGAATTTATTCCCTCATTTTAGTCCCCCAAATTAATTCCATCAAACTTAATTGATATATTAGCAGCCTATGAGCATGCAATGTCTCTTCGTCAGCAAGAGTCATTTGGTTTCAAAACACCAAGCTGGTGATGGTTAGCTTTTTTTTTTTTTTTTTTGGGGGTCTACCTGACTCAAGGAACTGTGGTTGCTCTCCAGGGCGCTAGATTCACTCTCCATCTTCAGTGAGTCGATATGAGCAATGGAGATAACAGTGGCTGCTACATACCATGGCATGCCCACGAAAGAACACACGGCCATCAGTACACCTACCCAGAACAGGTCCAAGTGGTAGCCACAGCCTTTCTGAAATTGGGTGCAATAACAGGAAATTACCCAGAAGTTCCACTCCATGTAATCCTGAACTGCATAAACAGTTCAAACATTTAAATGTTAGTTACCAAAAAGGCCAATAATAAATTTGCTTTAAATTTGAGAAACAAATCATGACACCTTCATTGCTGTAGTATAGTATTGTATTGAAGCAGTAGCGTAGTACTGTTACAATTCAAGTTACAATTGTTCAAGTTGTAAACATGTATTTTTTCTTGTCATTACCTTCCCCCTCATGACCAGAACAATTCAACAAATATATGTCCAACTGCAAGCTACTTACCAGAACCGATATCTATAATTTTTAACGTTTAGGCAGAAATTAATTTTTTATGTACGCTATATATTTATCTCTTCTGTGACCATTTCATCTTAGGTGTTTGCAGACCTTTAATTTGTTTTCCTTGCGGTTGACAATGACAGCACTAATCTGCTGGTCCATGAAGATGAGGATGGTGACCAGAAGAGCAGGAACGAAACTGGCCAGATACCACCACCAGGGGTTCTTACCAAAGGGCATCACCAGCCAGCCCCGGTCACTACGTGTAGGCTGTATAACAACAAAGAAGAAATATCTTATATTTCAAACCTATATAAATACAGTGAACCTACCATACTAGCAGAAAATAGTGAAAGAGGAAATGAGAGAATTGTGTTACGTTACAACAGCAAAATAAAAATTGCATTTTCTAGAAAACATCAAAATACTGCAGTATCTGGTATAATTTTTAGTTATACAGATGATTAAATGCTCATCAATCAATTAGTCAAGGCAGAGATAACTGGCTCGTCTCAGCCACTATGATGATGTGTCAATTTCTTTCTAGACTACAATTTTTAAACCCCAAAATCTGTGTTTAGCCATTTTATTTATTTGCTTTAACAGGGGTGGAACATTAAGGATTCACCTTTTATCAGATTTGACCGATAATAGTGATTAAGGTGGCATTTACTGATATTTGTCTATTATGCCATATTACTTTTGCATTGAAGAACAGAGACTTAAATGGACACAAAAAGGGGAACATGGAAAAAATAAAGCAACAAAATTGGCCAAAATTTTATTTTAGACACTGAAAAAGAATTGCACATTGTATCTCTGTATGTTTTATAAACATGCACATGATGAGCTGCACATATAAACGATAGCATATTTATGTAGCTTAGATAATTTCTATGGGTTTGTAAAATTCCATTCTAAGTGGGCCAGTGCCATACCTTAGTTAAACTATTTAAGTCTTTTTTCTTTTTGGTGTTAAATTATTTTTAAAAAGTAACTGCAGTTGCCATACACGCTCATTGGTTGTTTAGGTATACCTGTTAAAATGCACACACATCTAGCACAAATATCTAATCAATTAATCATATGACATAAATCAATTGATTTAAGACTGTAGACTTGGTCAAAAATTATTGTAAAATGTTCCCTGGTATGATGAGTGATTATTCTTCTTTGATCAGAATTTGGCACAAACAGCATGAAAGCACGATTCACTCTTGCCTTGTATTAATGGTTCAGGTTGCTGCTGGTGTAACTGCATAGGGGACCATTTCCTGGCACACTTTGGGGACTACCTGACAGCCTACCTGATTATTATTGCTGACCATGTCCATCCCTTTAGGACCACAGTGACTGTATCCTAGTAGCAGGAGTTGGTAGCACCTGCTACTAGCATAATAACGAAGGAGAAATTTTCAGCGTGAAGCCCCGAGCAGCTTAACCTAATTGCAGCATAACAAAGGAAGGATTCAGGGTCACCTGGTCCACCCCTAACTATAAGCTTTGTCAAAAAGGAAAGTTTTAAGCCTAAACTTAAAAGCAGAAAGTGTGCCTGTCTCTCGAATCCAAACTGTGGGCTGGTTCCACAGAAGAGGGCCCTGGAAGAAGAAGGTTCTGCCTCCGTTTCTACTTTTAAATATCTTAGAAACCACAAGTAAGTCCACAGTCTGAGAGCGAAGTGCTCTATTGGAGTGATATAGTAATATGAAGTCTTTAAGATAAGGCCTGATTATTTCAGATCATGCAGTCTTGAGATCATTTACCAGGTGCCTCAACCCCACTCACCCTTGGGACTAATAAATTCTATATGACCTTACTCACATCTTGCATCAGGTGACCTCAATAGGTCACATGATAGGGTGAGGCAAGGTCTCTCAGTGATTTCACCCAAAACCTCTGATGGTAATGACCCATGCCTTTTTTTTTTTTTTTCGCACATTGGCTCATCTAATAATGCACATCATTAATAGTGGGTCAATGACCACCTTCTAAGGGACAACCTCCAGTAGGGCTTTAATACCTGGAACTCTTCACCTTTTGGTTTAAAAAACTGAAGTAACCTCCTGCCTGAGAGGTGAAACATATTCCAAAAGTTTAAAGTCCAATTGCTTTAGCCTACCATGAGCTGGATGAATGAGAACCTATGTAAACATATTTTCCACCACCTTGTTGAATCTATTCTACAAAGCATTAAGACTAAAGCTAAAATGGGGTTTACACTGCAAGGCATATCTAATAAAGTGTCCAGTGAATGTTAATCTGGAATAGTTCCCTCTAAAGAGCTATACATAGATGGCGATATTGGAAGCATAATTCATATCATGTTGAAACTATAAGAACTTGACCAATATGATAACAAGAATATAACAACAACTACATTAATAAACCTGCAAAGTTATTTTCTGACCATTGCTAGCATGCACCCAGAATTAAGGAGGAATAAACCCAAAATTAAACATATATATATATATATATATATATATATATATATATATATATATATATATATACACACACACACACACACACACACACATATATATCTATATATCTATATATCTCTATACATATACACACACACATATATATATATATATATATATATATATATATATATATATATATATATATATATATATATATATATATATATATATATATATATATAGATATATAGATATATACATGTGTCAAGGACACAGCACGTGTGAAAATCAGTAAAAACTTTATATAACCCACTATTTTTTATGGTTTTTAAACTTCACATTAATATACTAGGCCTTGGGGGACATGAGTACCATTTGATGCAGAGTACTATTTGATCTTCACAGTTAAGGCTCAAGGTCAAAGTTGATTTTGGGAGAAAAAAAATTCAAGGAAACATATTGAGTAACTTATTATATGAAACGGCATGGAGAGAGATGTATTTCTATTTTTTCAATGCGACGACCTATGATGTCAGAATAATGCCATGAAGTTCCACAAAAATCATACACTGCATTGGTAAATGGTAAATGGACTGATTCTTATTTTTTTGCTTTTTTACTCTACCTGACCATTCAAAGTGCTTTATACAACAATATACTTTTGAAATATATTAAAATCTCAATTTTTTACAGCTTATAGAAGCCAAAGATTTTAGCCAATTCTGGTCCAAACATATAGGTAAAGATAACAAAACATAAGGTCAGGTTCCCACAAATTAGGAAAAAGCTTTAGTTTCCATTGAATCATTTCCAAACTTTAAAGATTGGGGACATAAGCCCTTTATTTATTTGAGCTCTTCAAAAACTTTTTTCTTTTCCACTACAACATTATGACTTCATAATGACACAAAAAGATTAATATACTGCAAAAGATTTCCATATTGTTCTGACATCAGCACAAATTATCTACGAAAGCAATGCCAATGTCATGATTGGGGATTTCACCATTACCAATGCTGACATCAGTATAAGTTTTAGTATAGCTCTTGCTGTTTGGGGGGAGTTGGGCTCATTGAGTGCTCTTGTTAGAAGTATAAATATTCTTTGAAGTGACAGAATACATATATATTTTAAAAAAATAATTTCGTGAAAAATCAAATACCTTGAACTCTGTTGGCACGATAAGTTTGGGTGTGTCTAACCCCATCAGCATATCGAGACCCACAAAGGACATAATTGACATGAAGATGGCAAAGTCACTGATTAGCTTCCTCAGCTATAGGTCAGCCCATAAACAATAACACAAGACAAAAGGAGGGCAAAGACAAATGTGCACAGTAAAAGTGATGATGGGAAACATACGTTCAAGTATAAGAAAGTGGTAGATACATGAGGAAAGCAAGACAGTGAAAAGAAAAAAGAGATTATTTACTCAGTTAAAGTGTAAAATTGATAAATCCACACACTCCAAAACCTGTTTAGATCTGTAAAAACTACATTGCTGAGGAAAGAAATGAGTGACCAGCAGTGTCCTAAGAACAAGGTCTGACAAGATGGGAGAGGTATTTAGGAAAGGGTGGACCTTGAGTTCAGTGGGTACATGCAGTTTGGGTGTGTCCAGCGCCAACAAACAATCCAACCCACAGAAGACCAGGATAGAAATGATGATGGCAAAATCACTGATCAGTGTGCGAAGCTGGAACACGTACGTGGAGGCAGTGGGGGGAAAACAACATGGAGAGAACATTCTGGTAAACATATGGAAGTGTAAGGTTGGTTGTCTGGATAAAGAGCACGTACTGTGTAGGTGAAGTTTTAAAGTAAAAAGCTGGCAATATTCTACATTTCTAATGAGTATATTTAGATGGACTAAGTAGGTAAGTAGACAAAGTACATATAATTATACATATACATATGTACATATAACCATTCAGATCCCAAAAATAGCTAAACAAGCAGATCATCTCATTTGAAGAGGCTCTAAAACTAGCCTTTTAGTCTAAGTGGCTGATTATAGTAAAAATGAGTTTTACAATAGCCTACTTGGTTGACCTTAAAAGGAATATCACCAGCCTTGTTCTTTAAATGTCACTACTTTGATGCTGTAATTATAGGCATAACACCAAATTAAAGGAAACCAGGATTTCACATGCAGGAATTAAAGGCAGCCTGGGAGAGTTTTCTTCCTGCAGTTATTGAGTATAAGGATTTGCTTACCTTTGTTGGGAAGTAGCGGCTAAACTTGAACTTCTTAAGAGAAACTGTCATGGAGTAGGTGCCAAAGAAGAGGATGAAGGACATGAGGGCCAGGTCAGGAACATACTTACAGGAGTTCCCCACCAGCATACCACCATACTTCACACATTCTTTCTTACTCAGCTGACTCCAGTCCAGATCTGTTAAGTTAAACTAAAAACGACAATGGCAGGAGAAGCAAAAGTAGAGAATCGAGAGGATGAAGGACGGGGGGGTTCAAGAAACCAACAGATGAGGAAGGAAGAAGCATAGCAGAGAAGGGAAAATTGATGGATAGGTAGCGGAGTGGAGAAAAAGCAGACACAAGAAAGAGAAAAAAAACAAGCAATAACAAAAGAAAAAAATACAACACATATAACTGAGAGCCACAGTGCTTTCTGATGGCTGAATTAACACCCCTGTCTCGGCCCATATTTATCAAGCAACTGAACTCAATCATAGGAATCACACTGAACTTCATTCAGGAGCTTTACATTATTTTAAAAAAATGTTGCCACGTAGAAGAAAGCACTGTATCCCAGCTTTATGAAATTTAGAGTTGCAAATTAAAAATCATGATGGAATTTGTATCATTTTCCTGCTGCTTTCTGTGGAATAGACTAATACAGGGAGTGCAGAATTATTAGGCAAATGAGTATTTTGTCCACATCATCCTCTTCATGCATGTTGTCTTACTCCAAGCTGTATAGGCTCGAAAGCCCACTACCAATTAAGCATACTCATTACAGAGGTGATGTGCATCTCTGTAATGAGAAGGGGTGTGGTCTAATGACATCAACACCCTATATCAGGTGTGCATAATTATTAGGCAACTTCCTTTCCTTTGGCAAAATGGGTCAAAAGAAGGACTTGACAGGCTCAGAAAAGTCAAAACTAGTGAGATATCTTGCAGAGGGATGCAGCAGTCTTAAAATTGCAAAGCTTCTGAAGCGTGATCATCGAACAATCAAGCGTTTCATTCAAAATAGTCAACAGGGTCGCAAGAAGCGTGTGGAAAAACCAAGGCGCAAAATAACTGCCCATGAACTGAGAAAAGTCAAGCATGCAGCTGCCAAGATGCCACTTGCCACCAGTTTGGCCATATTTCAGAGCTGCAACATCACTGGAGTGCCCAAAAGCACAAGGTGTGCAATACTCAGAGACATGGCCAAGGTAAGAAAGGCTGAAAGACGACCACCACTGAACAAGACACACAAGCTGAAACGTCAAGACTGGGCCAAGAAATATCTCAAGACTGATTTTTCTAAGGTTTTATGGACTGATGAAATGAGAGTGAGTCTTGATGGGCCAGATGGATGGGCCCGTGGCTGGACTGGTAAAGGGCAGAGAGCTCCAGTCCGACTCAGACGCCAGCAAGGTGGAGGTGGAGTACTGGTTTGGGCTGGTATCATCAAAGATGAGCTTGTGGGGCCTTTTCGGGTTGAGGATGGAGTCAAGCTCAACTCCCAGTCCTACTGCCAGTTTCTGGAAGACACCTTCAAGCAGTGGTACAGGAAGAAGTCTGCATCCTTCAAGAAAAACATGATTTTCATGCAGGACAATGCTCCATCACACGCGCGCCAAGTACTCCACAGCGTGGCTGGCAAGAAAGGGTATAAAAGAAGAAAAACTAATGACATGGCCTCCTTGTTCACCTGATCTGAACCCCATTGAGAACCTGTGGTCCATCATCAAATGTGAGATTTACAAGGAGGGAAAACAGTACACCTCTCTGAACAGTGTCTGGGAGGCTGTGGTTGCTGCTGCACGCAATGTTGATGGTGAACAGATCAAAACACTGACAGAATCCATGGATGGCAGGCTTTTGAGTGTCCTTGCAAAGAAAGGTGGCTATATTGGTCGCTGATTTGTTTTTGTTTTGTTTTGAATGTCAGAAATGTATATTTGTGAATGTGGAGATGTTATATTGGTTTCACTGGTAAAATAAATAATTGAAATGGGTATATATTTGTTTTTTTGTTAAGTTGCCTAATAATTATGCACAGTAATAGTCACCTGCACACACAGATATCCCCTAAAATAGCTAAAACTAAAAACAAACTAAAACTACTTCCAAAACATTCAGCTTTGATATTAATGAGTTTTTGGGTTCATTGAGAACATGGTTGTTGTTCAATAATAAAATTATTCCTCAAAAATACAACTTGCCTAATAATTCTGCACTCCCTGTACTTTTAAATAATGCTTAATGGTATTATACAGTTTTTTAAAAGCTGTATAATAATCAGGGTAGCCATCAGAAAAATCTGCTTTAAAAACACATGCTTGACTTCCAGCCAGCCGAGGTCACCTATAGTCAGTATCAGTACACTGATTCTGAGTATTTAAACACTCTAAAATAACCATCTTTAAACACAAGTCAGCTAAAGCTATTCATTTAATGTAGGTTAATAACAGAGCAAAATTTCATCATTATTCATACAAGAATTGTGAAGCTTTGAGGATCTTATCACACACTATCATTGTTCAAGTTTATGAGTAGCTGGACCCAGGGGAAGAGTGCGTACGCTACATGGCGTGTGCTACCAGCCATATATGATCCTGTGCATAAGTAAGGGTGAAATGCAGCAATCGCTTCACTCAGAGGATTGCAAATCTGCAAGCCGGCTCTATTTCATGTTTGCTCTGACCACGGCACTGACCATGCTGGAGATGTTGATGCGAGCCAAAACTGAATCAGAGGACACGTTTCTGAGAGTTAACAGCTTGCGTGATAGGCGGCTCACAGGACAACAGCTTGAAGCACGGCTTAATAGTGGTCTTAGTAAGCAAGCCTCAGTTTCAACTGTGAAGAGAAGACTTCGAGCTCAGGTTTGACAGGACGAGCCGCAGCATAAAAAGCCATTGGTAAAAAGTCAGAATAAGGCAAAGAGGCTTTCCTGAGACATGAAACACCACCATTGGACTACTGAAGACCGGAAGAAGGTATTATGGACTGATCAATCAAAATTCATCAGTCTGTATATATGTATGTATCACTCTTACAGTAACTCTTTAGTAGTAGTATCTGCCATCTGTAGGCGAACTTTAATGATCATATTTTTTTTCTCTTGTGAATATAGAGCAAAATATAAAAGCTCGTGTTTTTGCCTTTTAACATTAATGAATGCTATGAGTGTCATTCAGGAGGTCGTCCACTATATAAGATTGTCATTAAAACTGTGGCTGCTCCTGTCTACATCGCAATCTCTCTATGTAATATACTTACGATGAAAAGTAGTTTAGTCTCGGCGAAAAACTTCCTGTGTGACTATGGCATGTAGTATAAAAGGAGGTATAATTTTAGATCTGGTAAAACAGAGTTATACTGACCAGCATAGCATTTTGTGGTTGGAAAAAAAAGAGACATCTAGAACTGTACATCATAGGTGTAGCTTCCAAGTCTAAAAATTAAAGCCAAAGTGGAAGTGTCTTAAGCCTCAGCAGTTCTTTCTAATAGCCAGGTGAGGAGTCAATGGAAAAAAATAGATTTTGGTTTCCTTAATTCTCTAATGCCAGTAAAGACTTTAGAGTGAGTTAATGGACTCCATTTCAAGTTGTTTTGAATGCAATGTGATATTCATTTTTTAAAATTATGATCCTTAGGAGTGTCCAGAAGGATGAAGAAATGGGTGGGCCTTCCTTGACAGTTAGTGACAGGTTGCTACTGATTGAGCATGGACTGTCCAGAGCCTCCCCTCACTCCAGTGAAGAGCAAAGATTGCAACACAAACAACATTTAATTCTAGGCCACAAAAACTTGACTTTGCAAATCAATGTGAGATATTTTAGTAACAACATAGAGTTTATGCACACAACATCATAATTCTAAATGCATTAAATATAAACCATTTTGTCTGAAAAAAAGCCAAAGCAATTTGTTAAAAATGGATGACAGCCATTTTTTCTAAATCAAAAGGGTTCACTTTTGTTTAGTAAATGACAAAAAAATAAATAAAAGTTAATTATGATTAAATTAAATTAGGATTCATTACATAATTTAAGAAAGCTGAAAAAGTGTTTAAAGTTGGCAGATCTAAAGAATTATTGTCCCAGGCTAACTTCCTTCACTAAAATGCTTGATAAATAGGGGCCTCAATTACTTCACTCAGTCTTCAGTTCAAATTTGTTCATATCATACCATGTGCAGATCAAAACAGCCAAATAAACTGAGATACAAATTATTTTCACCAATGGGAATAATGAAAATTCATGAAAGTGAAGCCAATTTCACTCTTTGCGGTCTTCTGTCACTTACCAGCAGAGTCATATTATCATCTGCAAGTGGAGCTGAAGCATTCAAGCCCAGTGCAGGTGCTGAAGAGGAAAATGCATAAGTTGAAGAAGAGAAAGAAAAAAAGAATGAATGCTGGATAATATAACAAACAAAACAAATTTCCCACGTGTGGGACTAATAAAGGTTATCTTATAAAATGTAAAGCTTTAAGTAATAGTCAAAGGAGTTTGCAAAGAAAAGCGTCTGGACTTCTTGAGTTGCTTGAAGACGTTTCACCTCTCATCCGAGAAGCTTCTTCAGTTCTAAGGTCAAATGGCCGAGAGTCCCAGATTTAAACCCAGTGGGAGTATCCCCCCAAAGAGGGACAAAGGACCCCCTGGTGATCCTCTAATCACATGAGCCAAGGTGTGAAAGCGGGTGTGGCCACCTCCACAGGACAAGACTCAGCAGTCCATCTGCATCTTAAGGATAAAGGACACTCTTTCGAGGATGCCAATGTTCACATTTTGGACAGAGAGGACAGATGGTTTGAAAGAGGAGTGAAAGAGGCCATCTATGTCCACTGTGAGCGACCATCTTTGAACAGAGGCGGTGGTTTACGACACCAACTGTCTGCCATCTATAATCCAGTTTTGAGATCCCTCCCCAGACGCCTTAACGCCCACTCACATCCTGGGCCATCTGACCTCAGGAATTCACATGATAGGGTGGGGCCAGGTTTCACAATGAGCTCACCCGAAACCCTGGCTGATTGGGACCCACACCCGCTTTCACACCTTGGCTCATGTGATTAGAGGATCACCAGGGGTCCTTTGTCCCTCTTTGGGGATACTCCCACTGGGTTTAAATCTGGGACTCTCGCCATTTGACCTTAGAACTGAAGAAGCTTCTCGGATGAGAGGTGAAACGTCTTCAAGCAACTCAAGAAGTCCAGACGCTTTTCTTTGCAAACTCCTTTGACTACGATGACCTGGATGACTGAGAACCTTCACAGACTTTAAGTAATAGTGTTAATAATGCAATATAACTTTCTATATCCCAGTTCAATCACAATTTTTTCATTATATTGGAATGTTTACAAGAGATATTTAGATGCGTACTCACTTTTTTAGTGAGCATTCAAAAATGAAGCAGAAAAAAAAGTACACAAAATCATGACAGAGTAAAAACTAAACACATGCTTCTTATGCAATCAAATATGTCCATCAGGAACACAGACAACCAAACATGTTTTAATATTAGACAAAGATAAAATAAATAAATACTAATACAGTCTTTGAAATGATGATTTCATCCCTTAAGGAAAAAAAAATATCCAAACCTACCTGATACAATGTGAAAAAGTAATTACCCCTCCTTGTAAATCAAGTTATTTCTCAGGCTTTGGGACTTCACCAAACCATGGTGAGAGCCAAGATCCACAAAGGAAAAACAATTTGGAACAGTGGTCACTGATTTCTTAACAAGAACATTATAGCCATAGTCAAACTTGGTGGTAGTAGTGTGTAGGCTACTTGAAGACCTGGACGATTTACATAATTGATAGAATTAATGAATTTTGCTCCTGAATCCTGAAGGAGAATATCCAGCCATTAATTCATGTCATGATGCTCAAGCACACTTGAGTTATGTAGCAGGACAAAATACACCAGCAAGTCCATCTCTGAATGGCTCAATTAAAAAAAAGAAAAGAAGGTTTTGGCGTGGCCAAGTCAAAGTCCGAACTTAAATCCAATTTAGATGCTTTGGACTCAGATCCAGAGCCATAAGAAAGATTCTCTGGTAGTTATCGCAAATGCGTGATAGCACTTCTTGCTGCCAAAGGTGGCACAACCAGTTATGAGGGGAAAATTACTTTTTCACAGATGGTATTGATTATTTTTTTTTACCTTAGCACGTGCAATAATCATTTAAGAACTGCATTTACTCAGGTTATCTTTGTCTAATGTTAACATTTGTTTGATGATCTGAAACATGCAACAGTGACAAATAGGGGAAAAAAATAAAAATGAAATCAGGAAGGGAGCAAATACTTTTTCACAGTATCCTAATAATTCTTTGCAATGCATTTAAAAAGGTAGAGGGAGTTCCTAAGTCTATTAATGATGCTAAAAAGTAACTTAATTAAATGTATCCAAAATTGATTCCAAACACCTTATATCCACACATTGTATAACACATGGACAAAAGTACTGAGCCATCTACACATTGCCTACAGGGGCTGCTCAAAACCCCATACAACAAAGCTCTTGGTGCACTGTGCTGCTGTTAACTTTTGGTTTTTGGGACGCTGCAGTCAGTGCTGGGAACTATTATTTAATGTGAACTAGTGACAACACTCTGTAAATGTACATGGTTTGTCACTTTATGTCAAATTTGCTGTAGTTTCTAAATGCTTCCACTTTGCAATAAATATCATTTATAGATGATATTGGATATTCCACGATCATCTATAAATGATTGTGAAATTTAGTCTTGGAAGGGATGAAATTTCACAGGTTGAAGTGTTGTGCCAGTGACATCCTGTTACATTACTATCCCCAAATTCAGTGAACTAATTAGAATAACCCAGAGCCAGGCAGACTGCATGGCTAGGTCCCTTACTTTTATACAATTGTGGCAATGGGACCAAAAACAACTGAATTCAAAAACTAAGAGATGTGACCTGGTACTTGTGGCCATTAAGTGTGTATGTCACATAACAATAATAATAATAATAAATTTTATTCGTGGGCCACCATACAAAGCACAGAAGACATCATCTTCTATGTTTTGTACGACATCATCTCATTGCTCGCCCTTTTTCCATACTGACATGGAAAGACCAATATCAATCTCATGGGGATTTCTGATATAATTAGATATATCAACATACAATTAAAGGAGCTCAGCATTGCAAATGGAGTGGAAGCAGGAAGAAACAGGTAACCCTCTATATTTCCAGAGTTCAAAGACACAGCAATCAAATCCTCTGATGCTGATGTATTAACAAGCTCCATCTCATTTCTGTAATCTGTACCTGGTCATTAATGTCCACCCCACCCACAATAACAGAAAATAAAATTAAATAAAATATTAACATAAAATAATAAAAAAAATAGTTTGAAGACTCACCCTGGTCTGGAGCGATGCATTCACACTTATAAGCTGTAATGTAATCAGGTTTGAAGCCACGGTTGATTGGGTAATATTTAAAGGCGCCGACCTGCGAAAAACAAACCATTTTTCTCTTTGTGTAACACCTAAATTCCCATTGTAATTCTTTTTTTTCTTGCACAAGATATTTTTGCACAAATGTATATTCTTCTACACAGAAGATTGGACTATAACTTGTATGCATAAAATAATAATTTTTATGCACAAGATCATCTGTTTTCCTGTAAGAAACTTATCTTGTGAGAAATATTTTTTCCTACAAGATAATTATCTAGTGTGTGCCAGATTTTTTTCGATGTCAGCTTACTGGACTTTATGGGCTCTGTACTATGGTGCATCAAAAGTGTTGTGTCTCTGTTGTGTTAAATGTTTGCAGAGTGTACGATAAAAGGAGATGCAAGGATAAAAGCAAAAAAACATTGGATGCTTAACCATATTAGATTAAAGAATATTACCTACCATCTTCTTGATTGCATCAGAAATGAATATAAAAGAAATGAGGCTGGAGAAACCCTCCTCCGTGAACCGGGTCATATATTTGATGATGTAGCTAGCATCTGAAAAAACCAGTAAAAAACACTGCAGACACGAGTGAAGGCCAATCCACAGACGAAGCTCCATATAGTCCACATCATTGTTTCTGTATTGACAATGATATAAGGTAGAGATGTTTATGTTTATGTTAGACTTTTTTTTTTATATAGAATTCAACTGTGTTCTTGTGCATCTTACTTGCTGAACTCATAAAGCAGTTTTTCAAAGATGAGAATGGGCCCAGTTGAACTCAAAATGATGAGAGGCTGTCCTCCAAACAAGCAAAAGACACTTCCTGCTAAAGCAGTGCCAAGAAAACTCTCCATCACTCCCTATGAGAAAAATAGGGAACAGATAATAATAGGTCAAGTTTTGTGCTATGTGCTATGTATTACTTTGCAGCTCTCTGACCTGGTAATTGTCAGTAGCATCCCCTAGTAGTCCTCCAAAGGTGATAGCATTGGTGATGCAGCCTAGGTAGATGAATAGCACAGCAGAGATGGACTGGATATGGAAACCATCATAAATATCACTGCAATACCATGGGATCTTCCGTTTGATATCCAGCCATAATCCACCACCAATCCTGGTTAAACAGAGTAGGGTGCTCATTTAGAAATGCAGAATTAAACATACTGTAACTGGAGTAGTATAATCCTTTTCAGTTATATACCTCCCAGTGAATTTCAGCTCCTCTCCCAACTCATGTGGGGCTGGAAGCTCCTCATCTTCACCTCCAGCTGCTCCGCCAGCTAAACCATTCACCTGACCCAGCTCATTCAAGTTCAGCACTGACTTTCTGGGATGAATGCGATAGAGAAAGTAGGTTTTAATTCAACTCTGGAATGTTAAATCTCCAGTTTTGACATATTGTCATTTTACATATTATTTTTTTAAAGTCCATTATGGTTTTTAATGTACAAATAATAAAACTGTTTTATCTAAAGAAAGGGCTTTGGGAGAACATGAAGAAGTGGACATTCCTAACATGCACCAGATTACTGGCACCCAATCTAGGACTAGGGGTATTATTTGAACTGGTTAGCAACCTTCCTATTTGCCATTTAGCTAAAATACATTCCAACAGCAATATATCTGAGGTCAAAATTAAAAGGTAATTTCATGCACATGCCTCGTTTCTGCGGATGGAACCTTTTTAGGGGGTTCAATACGGATCTTGGGGTCCCATTCTCCTGGAGGAAGGACAATCACTTCATCCAGAAACTCATCAACACCTGCAATCAAGTCTTCACGGTCCCTTGCCTTATAGGCAACATCACTAAACAACTGAAAAAAAGAAAAAGAAATAACTCATAAAATATATTTGATGCATCCATATCCTGTTGGGTTAGTGCTAGTCACTTACATCATCCACCATGAGTGTAGCAATAGCTCTGCCAATCTCGTTGTAGGATTTGGTTTTGCCATGAGGACCCAGAAGAATGAAGAGAAATCTGCCAGAGGGGGAAAATGTTGATAAATTGGTAAATTAATAAATTCAAAGACACACCCAGATGACAGTGAAGCAGAAAGAACCTACCTGGTTGGTACAGGAACCTCAGTAAGCCCCCCCAGAGTTGTAGCTTGAGCCAAGCGTACAAAGGAGACAAAGGGTTTATCCAGAAAATCAACTTCACCAATCAGGACATTGGATGCTTCTGCATCACGAGGTATCTTCTTCATGAACTTATTCTTAAGCTGTCAAACGAAAGAATAATGCAAAGAAATGAAACCTTTGGGCTAAATGCAGGAGTGTAAGATGTGTTTCAACATAGTTGACATTTTGTAGTTGCTTATGCATGTCATAATCAGCTTGCTTAATCATGTCTATCAGTAGCTAATCAGGTCACATGAGCTAAGTTGAACAAAATGCAACAGCAGCTGGACAACAACAAAGCTCACAAAACTTTCTTATTGACTTCTTTTTTATTGAGGGAACTCCTCAAAAAAACATTTTGACAGATAGTGTCCTGTGGTCCTGCAATGAAATTTCTTGTGACAGATTTGAACAAGTAATATGATAATATGGTACACAGATGTAAACATTCAGGATCTATAGAGGCTGAGTCCTAGATTTTCCTCTATCCCCTTGAGCATTTACCATTTTCACTTGAGACAGCACCAATAAGAAGATGATAATGAGGGAGAATGAAAAGTACTGTGAAGGGGAGAAATATTTTACTGCTATTATTTGTTGCTATTTTTATAATCATCATTACCATTTCATGTTAATAGGGATGTTGCATTCAGATGCACTCAGATGTTCAAATATATTGGTATTATATTAGCCTTTATTACAGGTCCAAGAAGAACCACTTTAAACGGTTGAGTTGAATCTATAATTTAAATGTTTTTAATGCTTTTATGATCTCAGTGTAGAGGGCAGAGACAGGAAAATACACTCTGTGCCAAAATGAGACAGGAAACGCGTCTGCAGAGCATGTTTTTGCAGAAGTGAAACTCAAGCCAGAGTTTAAGTGCAAGCCAAAGAGCAGGGTGTTATTATGCATGTATCGTTGAGACACACACACGCTTAGTTAGAGGGATCACTGATAGGGGAAAGTTCAAATTGCTTTGCTTGGGGTTACTTTTAGACTATATTAGGAGGAGCAAACATATTGGCAGATCTGAGAAGGAAAACCTGTGTTATGAAAATGATTTTAATCTTTTATACATGATTGCATTTGAGCTTATTAAAGAGCTGTGGCTCCTGGTCACGTGAAGGTCAGAAGTGTAACGGGTGAGATGTGAGAGCATTTAAGGGCGAGACATATACATACAGACACAAATAGTGAGAGGTCATGACACGTCGCGGTACACAGCATGCACGCGCCACGCCGCACGCGCACACACACACACATACACACCATGGTAGATCTATTTTGGTAGGGCAGAAGTGAAGATGTGTGCCGACGTACTTAGAGGAAGTGCACCAGATGAGCGACAGCGAAGACGAGCTGAGGGGAAGCACCTGGCGTTGACCCGAAGAAGATGTTCTGTTTTAGACTATGCTAAAGTTCATGGAACATTTTGTGGTTTGGATTGACGTAAGCTGTACTATTGTCTGTTTTGCAAAAGAGGGGGCTTTGTTGTCCTACTCCTATAAAACCTTGTCTAATGATTGTAAGTTCAGTTCGACGCTGAAATCTGCACAGCGGTCGGACTCACACATGTGTTTATTAAAATACTGTCTAATTGCACACCGGACCGGATCTGTGGTTATTAATGGATTCTTCTCTCAACATTGAACCCCAACATTTGGGGGCTTCGTCCGGTGAGAGAGAGGGAGGAACTTTGAGAGATCCGGGGTCCGTGGCAATTGGACGGGCAGACGGTAATCAGTGGTGAAAGTGAGCAGGCATTCCCCGGGGCATTTAAAGGTAAGACACTGCCTGTTGAAATATATTTCCAAAAGGTGTCACATTGGGCATGTCAAATTAAAAGCCTGGTCACTGTAATTACTGGTGAATGTCTGTTTTTTAATTTTGGTGAAGTTTTCATGAAGTTTACCGGTTGAAGTAAGGATAATGAAGTATAAGTGACAGTACTGAGTAATGAGAATAAAGGAATGAAAAGAGAAAGCAGTTGGACTGCTAAGTGAACTCTTAGAATGATAGGGAATTTGGTCATTGTGTGGGGTGAAGCCCCGTTGGTCATTTGATCTACGTGTGATGGTCAGTTCGTGGGTTCAAGTCCCTTATGTCCACAACGGGAGATCTGCCTCAATCTTGATCCTGTGTTGGGTGTAGATTGTTGTTTCAAATTATTCTAAATTTTTCTAGGACGACAGCGGCGTCTGTTAAGAAGCGCATTTTCTTGGAGGTAACGCTCCCTCCTGGATAAAGACGTTTATCCTTGACCTAGCGGCGACTAATGGGATAGTACAGTACGACAAACCGGGGAGAACTGGGGAACCTCCAAAATTGCTAGGAGTTAGAGTCTCCTATTTTTGCGCTTATTGGGTATGCTGGCAAATTAAGTTAGGTTTAGAAATCTGGACAGGACAGTCTGGGACCGCCCTGGTGAATTGAGCACAAAAAGTCTGGGACTGATCGGTTGGAGCCGTTATGTTATATTATCGAAATTACATAGGAGTTGAAAAGGCCTAAAAAAATCTGTGCAGTTGTAATTAAAGACGTCTGTAATATAAAATATGAGATCTATGAGTAAGATCAGTCTCTGTGTCAGTAATGCACAGCCGGATGTGCACTGATGGTGTGTGTAAATGCAAATGAGCAGCGGGGACGCGCAGAGAGGGTGGTTTCAGTTTCGACAGTATTGAGCGTTTTGCCAATTTTCCTGTATATAAGAGGTTGGTTTTGCTTATTATGAGAGTATGAATACAGTTTGAATATATTAGTGTGGATGTATAGAAAATGATTAGAAAATGACTGAATTTTGATAGATGTATATTTCGTGAGCCATAAATGTTGGTGTGTTTTATTTTTCAGTTATGTGTGTGTGGGGAGAAGCGGGGTGTGAGACGGTGAGAGGTTTCAGTTTTCTTTTTCTTTTTTCTTTTGACTTGCTCTTTCTGATCATGGAAGGCATGTCCAAAATACTCGTATGAAAGCGTATTTTGTGTGATTTTAACCGTGTGAATGCTGTCAGTATTTGATTTGAGTGACTCTGCATGATTTGTCTGAGTGAGTGGAAAATGGAAGTTTGAGAGAGAAAAGGCAGTGTGTGTGAGACGAGTCATGGCGTCTGAAAGAGGTTAGAAACATTTAAAAGTGGGTATGAAATATATTTCTTTTGTGATGAAAAGTAGGATGTTTTAAAGTTTGAAAGTGCTTTTAATTCAAGAAATCTATGAGAGATGTTATGACAGGTTGAGTTTATTTTTTCCGATTGAAAACACATAAGTATATACACTTGGGAAACCCAGTTAAGAGATTATTGGGTGACTGATGCTATAAAACTGACCTAAAGAATGGTCCTGTGTGTGAAGGAGTGTTGATTGTCCTGATGTTTGAAAGAGCTCTATTTAAATGTGTGTGAGTGAAATGAAGGTGTATTGTTTTTTAGATCAAGATTTAGTAGAATTAAAGAGGGTTTTTAGACTATAAATATAAAGAGAGACAGACTCTGCAGAGAACAGGAAATAGTGAACAGGAACTCTGCATGCCCATAAAAAGGAACTGAGTGTGTACAGGAAGAACACAGAGAGACAGATGAGGCCCATGAAGCAAATGAAGCCTTTAAGAAAAAATGAATATAATACTAATTGTATGCTTTAGTGTGCCAATACAGGTGGGCATCTTTCAACTTTGCAACCTTGAGTTCAGCAACAGAAGAGCAGATTAACAGAATTGGGAGAAAATAAGCCAGTCTTTGGCTCGAAATTGTGCAGCTTGATCTCTCACTTTGTCCCTGAAACTGAGAAGAAACTCAAAGGACAGTCAAGGACAGTCAATCGCCTGATGAAGACCGACAGAACATCGTGGACTTGAATACAGCAGGCAAACGACAGTGCCACTGATCCATTAACACTGATGACGACTGACGACCAGCAGCAGCATGTAAGAGTAATGCAACATGTACTGTGAAAATACAGGCTGGGCAGTTGAACAGTGGGATAAAGAATTGTGGAAGAGCACTGGACATTGAGTGATATTTTGCCATGCTGGGACTTAACTTAAAAGAAAAGACTGTAAAGAAACAGAGAAGAAGACAACAGCTGAGTTGAGACTGTGTTTGCTGGAGCTTTGAAGCACGAACAGGACACTGTGAATGAAAAAGAGACCGGTGAGAGATGAAGCTGGACGAGTTGGACTGCGAGAATATAGGATATAATTGGATTGAAAGTTGAAAGCCTGAACTCATGACTGTTTAGGGATGTCCACCACAGCATAACAAAGAGGTAAACACTAGAAAAGGTAAGAATAATGAAAGAAATAATTGTCATTACCTTAATGAATAGAAAACACACATACAAATTGTTATATGGGAGATTATTTTTGAAATGAATCAGAAGTGAGATAGTTTGAATCTAAAGCTCAGTGGTGAAATGCATAAATTAAATATGAATATATAGGATGCAATGAAGAAACAGCTTACACGTAGTGTACATTAACATGAATACATAGCAAGGCAACGAAGAACTCAATGAATTAATTCAATGAAGAAGCAGTTTACACTCAATTAACATAAAATGCAAGGAAGAACACGCTTACATGCATGGCATAATTGGTGTTTCTGATCAGAGATAGAGAAATGGGTCATTTAAGCACTTGTGGTAATAATGAAAATGTCTTAGTTTTGTTATTTTCAGGAGTAAAGCAGACTTGGACCAACTCTCCAGCTCCAGCAGTCGGAAGAAAGTTAGAGGTTAACATCAATGGATAAGTTAAGGCAAGTTTCTGGTGGAATTGTTCACAGAATGATGTGTCCAGGAACCTGAAAAGCAAGCCCTAGCTCCTGGCTGAAGACCAGGAGGGATTTTATTTAAGGTGGGAAATCAAAAGTTTCGGTTAGTAATTCGGGGAAAAAGAAAACTGACTGCTTAACTGGAGAATTGGGAAGGAGTTTGGGAGACTGTGAAGCCATAGATGCAAAATAACACATACCCATACACACACAGACAGAAAATGCATTAACCTTATAAAGACAAGCTCCTGAAGCTTAATGAACAGATATTGATTAAAAACCTGGCCAAGAACACAAGCATATGCAATGAAGATCTGCTTGCTGCTTGTATGAGTGGGAGAATGGTGTAATGGTTAATACAATTGATGGAAAGATTTAAAATAGATGGAAAAAACAAAAGAAAAGTGTTTATAAGAGTGACTCAGGAGTGCTCTCGTACTGAGTGATCAAAATCAGTGATTAGTATAGAAAGAAAATGAGAATAATTCAATAATGTGATAAGGTCTAAACATGTATTTTTCTTGTCAAGTTGGCTGTTGAGCTGTGTGTCTATGCAAATTAGCTGGGGCAGAGACACTTCCTGTGTGCGTGTGTGTCGGAGGCTTTCAGTTCAAGAGAGAGCGGTGGCTGTTGAAGAGTATTTGGAGAAATATATAATGGTAAAGTATCAGGATATTTGATTACGGTGGTCAGGTCTGTTCAGAGGGGCAGATTTCGACAGGAAATTTATAATTTAAGGAGGATACGTTGTTGAAATTGGTTTAGATCTTATGCTGAATGAACACATGGCAAAGTGAGGAAGGGAGACATTGTGCAAACGGTCTTTGATCTTTTGACGAGGTTTTCGGTGTGTTGAACGGGTGAAATTTAAGATTGTTTCAGATTTTTGAGGCTGTTGTTTTATTTCGAGAGAGGGAGTTTGATTAAGACATGGATATGTCTGAGAGGGGCCCCAAAAATTTTTTGTAGTAGTAAGTGCACTCAGGAAAAAACCTGTCAGGTGATTTTGTTTGGTACTTTGATGAGCTAATAATCAGCTCTCTTTTTTCATTTTTGTTCTAAGCAGGCCTGGAAGACAGTGAACGGACGGCGTTGACAAAATTACCAAGTACGAAAATCAGGTGGGCTTTACAGAATTATAATTGATTACAATCAGAGACTGAGTGGCGGCAAGTCTCTGTCTAAAAATGATTGCAGCGTGTCAATCCAGTCAAAAATATAGAGAACTATTTTCCTAAAAAGGAAAACGAAATAAAACAAATGATTGAGCTCATTTTGCTGATGTGGAGCATCTGATGACGTGCGCGGAAGGCTGCAGTATCAGCAAAAACATAATGTGTGAATGCATGTGAGTGAATGTGAGTGATGGGACCAAGAGGGGAAATAAATAAAAGGTTGACAAACAGGACAAGTGGGAGACTTAAATCTAGGGATGCTGATTTTGGGATATTGATGTGTGCTGTGAGGTAATTATTTACTGGGGTTAGATTATGGGATTACATTATATTGTTGGGAGAATGCAAAATGCTAAAAGGGAAACACTGTTTGATGAGATTCAAGTTACCATTAACTGAGGTAACTCATGATTAATAACTGTTTTGTTTAAGGTTATTTTTGTCATGACACAGACTGGATCATAGAGGGAGAGTATGAAATGTAAAGTACAGGTTTTGTTTCCAGGAAGTTCCAAGGATCCAGAGTTCAATGGAGCAACGAGTTGGAGAAGATTTGACATGATGATTAAATTGATTTTGTTCCTTAAACACAGGTTTTCAGGGCTGGAGCAAAACACCGGAGAGGAGAATTGCTGAGCTGTTCTGAGAAATGAAATGTCCATCCATCCTCATCCGCTTTATCCGAAGTCGGGTCGCGGGGGCAGCAGCCTAAGCAGAGAAGCCCAGACCTCCCTCTCCCCAGCCACCTCCTCCAGCTCATCCGGGGAACACCAAAGGCGTTCCCAGGCCAGCCGAGAGATATAATCTCCAGCGCGTCCTGGGTCTGCCCTGGGCCTCCTCGGTGGGACATGCCCGAACACCTCACCCAGGAGGCGCCCAGGGGCATCCTTGTCAGATGCCCGAACCACCTCAACTGGCTCCTTTCGATGTGGAGGAGCAGCGGCTCTACTCTGAGCCCCTCCCGGATGGCCGAACTTCTCACCCTATCTCTAAGGGAGAGGCCAGCCACCCTTCGGAGGAAGCTCATTTCTGCCGCTTGTATCCGCGATCTCGTTCTTTCGGTCACTACCCACAGCTCGTGGCCATAGGTGAGGGTCGGGACGTAGATCGACCGGTAAATTGAGAGCTTCGCTTTTACACTCAGCTCCCTCTTCACCACGACGGACCGGTGCAGCGTCCGCATCACTGCAGCCGCAGCACCAATCCGTCTGTCGATCTCCGGCTCCCTTCTCCCATCACTCGCGAACAAGACCCCGAGATACTTGAACTCCTCCACTTGGGGCAGGAACTCATCCCGACCCGGAGTGGGCACTCCACCCTTTTCCGGCTGAGAACCATGGCCTCAGATTTGGAGGTGCTGATCCTCATTCCTGCTGCTTCACACTCGGCTGCGAACTGCTTCCAGTGCGAGCTGGAGGCCCCCACCGATGAAGCCATCAGAACCACATCATCCGCAAAAAGCAGAGATGAGATTCTGAGGCCACCGGGTGGAAGCCCTCCGCCACTTGGCTGCGCCTAGAAATCCTGTCCATAAAAATTATGAACAGAATCGGTGATAAGGGCAGCCCTGGCGGAGCCCATCACTCACCGGAAACAAGTCCGACTTATTGCCGGCAATGCGAACCAAACTCTTACAACGGTTGTATAGGGATCGAATGGCCCGTAGCAGTGGGCCAGACACCCCATACTCCCGCAACACCTCCCACAGGACACCCCGAGGGACACGGTCGAATGCCTTCTCCAAGTCCACAAAACACATGTAGACTGGTTGGGCAAACTCCCATGCACCCTCAAGTATCCTCGAGAGGATAAAGAGCTGGTCCAGTGTTCCGCGACCAGGACGAAAACCGCATTGTTCCTCCTGTATCCGAGGTTCGACTAACGGACGAACTCTCCTTTCCAGCACCCTGGCATAGACTTTCCCAGGGAGGCTGAGGAGTGATCCCCTGTAGTTGGAACACACCCTCCGGTCTCCCCTCTTAAAGATGGGGACCACCACCCCGGTCTGCCAGTCCAGGGTACTGCCCCTGATCTCCACGCAACATTGTAGAGGCGTGTCAACCAGGACAGCCCTACAACGTCCAGAGCCTTCAGGAACTCGGGCGGACCTCATCAACACCAGGGGCTCTGCCACCGAGGAGTTGTTTAACTGCCTCAGTGACCTCGACCCCAGAAATTGGCGGGTCATTCCCTCATCCCCAGACTCTGCTTCCTCCTCGGAAGACGTGTCAGTGGGATTAAGGAGGTCCTCAAGTATTCCTTCCACCGCCTGACAATTTTCTCAGTCGACGTCAGCAGCGCACCGCCAGCACTATACACAGTGCAGGTAGAGCACCGCTTTCCCTCCCGAGACGCCTGACGGTTTGCCAGAATCTCTTCGAGGCAGTCCGAAAGTCTTTTTCCATGGCCTCTCGAACTCCTCCCACACCCGAGTTTTTGCTTCAGCCACTGCCCGAGCCGCATTCCGCTTGGCCTGTCGATACCTGTCAGCTGCCTCTGGAGTCCCACAGGCTAACCAAGCCCGATGGGACTCCTTCTTCAGCCTGGTGGCTCCCTTCACCTCTGGTGTCCACCATTTGGTTCGGGATTACCACCACGGCAGGCACCAACCACCTTGCGGCCGCAGCTCAATGCAGCAGCCCGGCAATGGAGACGCTGAACATGGTCCATTCGGACTCAATGTCCCCCGTCCCCTCGGAATGTTGTTGAAGCTCTGCCGGAGGTGTGCGTTGAAGATCTCGCGGACTGGGGCCTCTGCTAGACGCTCCCAGCACACCCTCACTACGCGTTTAGGTGCACCGGGTCTGTCCAGCGTCCTCCCCGCCACCTGATCCAACTCACCACCAGGTGGTGATCAGTTGACAGCTCAGCCCCTCTCTTTACCCGAGTGTCCAGAACATATGGTCGCAAGTCTGGTGATACGATTACAAAATCGATCATCGACCTGCGGCCTAGAGCATCCTGGTGCCACGTGCACTTATGGACACTCTTATGTTCGAACAAGGTGTTCGTTATGGCCAAACTGTGATTTGCACAGAAGTCCAATAACAAAACACCACTGGTTCAGATCAGGGAGGCCGTTCCTCCCAATCACGCCCTCCAGGTCTCGCTGTCGTTACCCACGTGAGCATTGAAGTCTCCCAGTAGGACAACAGAGTCTCCAGGTGGGGCACCTTCCAGCACCCCCCAGGGACTCTAAGAAGGCTGGGTACTCTGAACTGCTACTCGGCGCATAAGCGCAGATGACAGTCAGGACCCGTTCCCCGACCCTGAGGCGCAGGGAACAAACCCTCTCATCCACTGGGAAAAACCCCAACGTGCCGGCAGCAAGCCGGGGGATATTAGAATACCCACCCCAGCCCGCCGCCTCTCACCAGGGGCAACTCCAGACTGAGACAGAGTCCAGCCCCTCTCCAGGAGACTAGTTCCAGAGCCCAAGCCATGCGTGAGGTGAGCCCGACTATATCTAGCCGGTACTTCTCAACCTCACGCACTAACTCAGGCTCCTTCCCACCAGAGAGGTGACATTCCATGTCCCTATTGCCAGTCTTGGCAGCCGGGATCGGTCCGCCAGGGCCTCCGCTCCTGGCCGCCGCCCGACACACATTGCACCACCCCTATGGCGCCTCCCGCGGGTGGTGGGCCTGCGGGAGGATGGGCCCATGTCTCCTCTTCGAGCTGTGCCCGGCCGGGCCCCATGGACTAAGGCCCGCCACCAGACGCTTCGCCCTCGGGCACCTCCCGGGCCTGGCTCCAGGGCGGGGCCCCGCAACCCTATCCCGGCAGGGTAAACTGTTCCCTCGATGTTCTTTTCATACGGGTCTTCTGAATCGCTCTTTGTCTGGTCCCTCACCCAGGACCAATTTGCCATGGGAGACCCTACCAGGGAGCAAAAGCCCCCAGACAACATAGCCCCTGGGATCCCTGTGACACACAAACCCCTCCACCACGATAAGGTAGCGATTCACGGAGAGGGAATGACTAACCTTTTTTCCTTTTAATTTCCTAAGCTTGGGTGGAGCATTTTGAGTTTTTTGCCACATGAGATGTGTCAAAAAGAGAGGGGTTTAAGATTTAATTTGAAATGGGTTTTAGTATGATTTTATAACTATTGGGGTTGTTTGATAATTTAGATATGGTAAAACTGAGGCAGAGATTGTTAATTCTAAAGAAAGGAGTAAAATGAACTGAATTCTGTTTAGAAGATAAATTGCTGGGGTTAATAAGAAGTTGTACACCAAATTTAGAGGGAAATTGTGGGAATAAAGGATATGCTTTGGGGAAAATAGTGAACATTTTATGAGTAGAAAATGTGGGATTTCTTTTTGATTTTTAGGATAAGTTGTCACAGTGACATAATGTTAGAATGTTGTTATAATGTAGGCTTTAGAAACAGATAGTAAATAGATTTAGTTCTAGGGTAGAGGAGAGCTTTTATGAGGATGTTAAAAGTCTCGCTGACTCAAATGAATAAGATTGGAGATTATATATGTAGAAATGATTTTTTCATACACATTGCATTTTTGTGCCTTTAACGGAGTTGTGGCTCAGAGAGTCGTCTCTTGAGGGTCACAAACTTTTGGTTAGCATTAATGATTAGCCAATCTACTGTGAGAATGACCTGAGTTATTGAAGGATTGCACACGCTTACAGACATATAGAGTTCATTAAGACACATGACAGTATTGATTCCAGGCAAAAGGCCTGAAATCCATTTAGCATTTAACTGAATAGGAGTTTCGTTTGTAACTAAATTGGGTGACATGTAAAATATTGAGATAACACATGCAGCTCTAACTTAGTCCTCTTATATAAAATGTAGTTACAGAATAACAGATGCTTGTTGAAGTGACCAAGTTTTTGTTTAAAACAGAAGCAAAGGGAGAAAGCTTATATATTTTGGTTAAGTCTGATAAAGTATAAGTTAGAAGGAGTCATTACATTAAGAGCAGCAAAATGAAATAAAATGATATATTCAAACAGGTTATCACCCAGGAAATGGGAGTTCAAAATACAGTTAGAGTTCAGCTTTTAGCTATGATGAAGTTTATCTAGGAGCAATTAACTATGTGTTTACGTAATGATTAAAGTGGTTGTTTTTATTATCCTTTTAGTAGAAGAATAAGCCGTTATGATGATTTTCTTGATACATTTTCTTGTGATAGGTGACTTTAGATGAGAGGCCCTTGCAGCAGTGACAGTTTGTGCACAGGATGTGGGTGATCAGATAAGGAACAACAGGAAACATATGACAGCAGTGCTGTAAGACTGTTAAAAGCTGTAGATTGAGATGAGTGATGTTTAAGATTATATAGGAACAAAAGTCAGAAAGTCAAAACATAATTAGGTTTATGCTTTTGAATGAAGAGAACAATTGAGGAAACAGAGTAAGTTAGAGCATAGTAGGGAGAAGGTTCTTATCCATTACAGTTAAGGTGGATCTAGTCTTAGACTAGGATCTACTCCGTGAATTATTAGTTTCGGTCATGCTTTTCGTTGTTTTGGTGACCTCTGGATGTTATCCAGAGGTCAAAAGGGGAAGTGTGAAGGGGAGAAATATTTTACTGCTATTATTTGTTGCTATTTTTATAATCATCATTACCATTTCATGTTAATAGGGATGTTGCATTCAGATGCACTCAGATGCTCAAATATATTGGTATTATATTAGCCTTTATTACAGGTCCAAGAAGAACCACTTTAAACGGTTGAGTTGAATCTATAATTTAAATGTTTTTAATGCTTTTATGATCTCAGTGTAGAGGGCAGAGACAGGAAAATACACTCTGTGCCAAAATGAGACAGGAAACGCGCGTCTGCAGAGCATGTTTTTGCAGAAGTGAAACTCAAGCCAGAGTTTAAGTGCAAGCCAAAGAGCAGGGTGTTATTATGCATGTATCGTTGAGACACACACACGCTTAGTTAGAGGGATCACTGATAGGGGAAAGTTCAAATTGCTTTGCTTGGGGTTACTTTTAGACTATATTAGGAGGAGCAAACATATTGGCAGATCTGAGAAGGAAAACCTGTGTTATGAAAATGATTTTAATCTTTTATACATGATTGCATTTGAGCTTATTAAAGAGCTGTGGCTCCTGGTCACGTGAAGGTCAGAAGTGTAACGGGTGAGATGTGAGAGCATTTAAGGGCGAGACATATACATACAGACACAAATAGTGAGAGGTCATGACACGTCGCAGTACACAGCATGCACGCCCCTCGACGCGTGCACACACACACACACACACACCATGGTAGATCTATTTTGGTAGGGCAGAAGTGAAGATGTGTGCCGGCGTGCTTAGAGGAAGTGCACCAGATGAGCGACAGCGAAGACGAGCTGAGGGGAAGCACCTGGCGTTGACCAAGAAGATGTTCTGTTTTAGACTATGCTAAAGTTCATGGAACATTTTGTGGTTTGGATTGACGTAAGCTGTACTATTGTCTGTTTTGCAAAAGAGGGGGCTTTGTTGTCCTACTCCTATAAAACCTTGTCTAATGATTGTAAGTTCAGTTCGACGCTGAAATCTGCACAGCGGTCGGACTCACACATGTGTTTATTAAAATACTGTCTAATTGCATACCGGACCGGATCTGTGGTTATTAATGGATTCTTCTCTCAACATTGAACCCCAACAGTACTTTATCTGTCCCAAATGTTGGAAAATAACGATGTTACAGCACCAAAAACATCAAAAAACAACTTAGCTCAAAAAACTTAATAAAATCACGAAATAAAATAGTTCAGGGAAGTAGAAAAAACACTAAAGAAGGAGCTCAACTGAACAAAATACAAAAAGTGAAGCGTTAAATCAAAATCTAAATATAATACAATAAGGAGCTTAAAATAAATGCAGAAATTTTGGTATGAGATTGTAAACTTTTATGTATCTGGCCTTGTGACAGCATTATTGATAAATAAAATTTGGACATTATATGGATACAGAGGATTGTCAGAATCCACTGATAAAATCATCCACAGCCATTCATCACAGCCACACTCATTTGGATTACTTCTGCATCAGCTGATGAAGGAATTCTAAACTGTGTGTTGGCTTAAACTAAATTCCACCAGCAACACCATTGAAAAGTTTCTTGGGAAGTAACATAGATGCATTGCCATGGCTAATAGTTAAAATTAAGACCAGAGAAGTGTTCCTTCAGAATAACGTGTCCGGAACTAGACCAGCTTTAGACTGGTATAACCGCTTCACATTTCTATAGCAAGCGCATAATATTAAACTCATCTCCAGCACTGAAACCCTGTTGTTTACTCTTCTTTCTCTGTGATTACAGTAGTTTATTCTAAAGCAGAAACACTTGGTCTTGGAATGGCGTTGCTTAAACTAAAATCTCTTCATAATCTGCTAATGCTGCTCCTAACTTCTTGACACTAAGAAACTATAAACGACACATTTCAAAGCCACGTAACTTGTCACACATTCCAGAATTTTAGTTGCCTTTGGCAGTCATACTGTACACAGTTAACTTATTATTCTCCTTCTTTCAGTTGTTATGGTGTTGTAGAGGGGTTTGGTTAAGCTCAGCTGCAGGAGGTAATATTAGTTTGAGTCATTCAGGGAAAAGGTCAGGTAAAGGGAGTCGAGTTAGTACATGTGGTTTGTCTGGCCTAATCACACTCTAGTTGTGCAGTAGTGTACTGGAATGCACAGCCTTAAGAAAGACACACAGGTAGCAAAATGACTTGTCTGCTTCATTTGAGCAAAATAGCCAAGTTAAACTTGTTGTAGTTACTTTACCTGTGCTTCTACAGGCTGGGTGTCTTAAGACTTGCATGGCCTGCCTTATTTTCTTGTTGTTTCAATAACGATGTTATCTCTGACAATTCTTGAGTACACTCTGCTTTATCCTAAAGAGAAAGTATGCCCAGCAGACACATCTATACCAGTGCAAACCAGTCAGATCAAAGAAAGCTGGAAATGTGATTTACAGCTCTACCAAAATTAGAGAAAAAGAAGAAGAATCCTTTATGCCTTCATAAGATGCACACAACTCTCAAGAGGTACTTTATATATACACTACCAGTCAAAAGTTTGGGCACCTTCTCATTTAATGTTTTTTCAACATTGTTGATACGTACTGAAGACATCAAATATACGAAGCAAGATATGTGGAATTATGTAGCAAAGAAAAAATGGAAAAAATGGATAAATATGTCTTATATTAAGTCGCCACACTTTGCTTTGTTGACAGTGCTACAAACCCTTTGCCTTGAGCTTCATGATGTAGTCACCAGAAATGGTTTTCATTTTACAGGTGTGCCTTGTCAGACAGAATTATGTGGGTTACAGTTGCTCCAAGACAATAACAGTAACAGACTAAATTAATTAAATAATATAATATATTACAAAGTTTACAAAATATAAGAGATAGCTTTAATATATATACAAACAGCTCAATTTAAATATCAAGAGTATTAAAGAGGTGAATTATATATGATTGACATTTACCTCTAACCTGTGAAACTTTTTCATTTCACTGTAGAGCATGTGCAAAAGGGTGTAACTACTGCAGTGCGTACTGTGCATTAGATGGAGGAGTTGTACAGGGAGATAGCCACAGGCAGGAATGACTTCCTGTATCGTTCAGTGGTGCATTTGGCTAATCTCAGTTTCTCACCGAACGTGCTCCTGTGACTGGCCAGCACGTCATGGAGTAGGTGGGAGGTATTATCCAGCATTGTCCTTATTGAACAACATCATGGATTGGACAACATCCGCCTCTCCGACACCACCCTAAGGGACTACAGCTCTGTCCCCACAACATTACTGGCCTTGCGAATCAGTTTATTGAGTGTGTTGGCATCTGCGACCCGTAACCTCCTACGCCATCATGCAATAGCATAGAGGATGGCACTGTCCACAACAGACTCTTAAAACATCCTGAGCATTGTTCGACAGATGTTGATGACTCTGGCCCTTCCTGTAGAGTGCATAGGTGTTTTTAACCCAGTCCATTTTATTTTCTATGTGTACTCCGAGGTATTTATAGTCCTCTACAATGTCCACATCGACCCCCTAGATCACAGGTGTCAAACTCCAGGCCTCGAGGGCCGGTGTCCTGCAGGTTTTAGATGTGTCCTTGATCCAAGACAGCTGATTTAAATGGCTAAATGACCTCCTCAACATGTCTTGAAGTTCTCCAGAGGCCTGGTAATGAACTAATCATTTGATTCTGGTGTGCTGACCCAGGGTGAGATCTAAAACCTGCAGGACACCGGCCCTCGAGGCCTGGAGTTCGACACCCCTGCCCTAGATTGAAACAGAGGTCAAGGGTTTCCTGGTCCTCCTAAAGTCCACAATCAATTCTTCAGTCTTTGTCACTTAGCAGTCAATCACAGCTCGGTATTCCATCTCACCACCATGACTGCTATTGTGGTCTTCCTGTCAGGTAATCAACAATCTATAATGAATGAGTAGTTTATGAAAGACACAAAGCTAGGGAGCATAGGACTGAGGAGATGGGGACTCATTCTGTCTGGGCCGGCAGACTTGCCTGAGCAGAGTCTTCCCATTTGTCTCTGAACCTGGTCGTGAGTGATAGTGACAGATGGAGGAAGGGTGTCAGGACTTTTACAGGAGGCAACGGTGCAATGTGGAAAGGGAGGGAGAGAGAGTGGTGTGGCTGTGGATTGCAGGCTGACTACAGGTAAAACAGTAAGGGGGTGAGCATTAACTGCAGTGTTGAATCTGTTGAAAAACACATTCAACATTCATTACTCTGTCCTCACTGCCCCCAGCTCCCTGGGACTGTCAGACAGTTGTCTAACCTGAAGGTTACTGCATTAACAATCTGTTATGCTCCTGATGCATCTCCACATATTTTGTGGGTTGTTATTGTGGAAGTACTCCTCAGTGCGCTGTTTGTGTTTGTGTTTGTGCATGTAATTTGCCTGCTAAATTTCTTTTTTCAGTTCTTTCCAGGCCCTGGTATAAGCCAGCCTATCACTTGAGCTGTCGGCAGTATCTTGAGCTTTGATCCAGGACCGCACTGCACTGTCCAACCAAGGTTTCTGATCTGGGAAAAAACCTTGGTAGTCTTTGTGGGAAGGACAGCATCTGTACAGAACTAACCCTCAGCCATGATCGGGATGGAGCAGAACTCCCTAACCATTTTGAATGGTTTGCATTTTGCTGCCAAGTATTCTAGGTCAGGAGAGCAGTATGCACCAATAATGTGCTCAATAATGTGTTCATAGCTGTAGACAGGAGTTTTTTATATATAGCGCCAGACTTCCACCATTTAATCAAAGCTGCAGTCCCATCTGCCCAGAACAGAAAGCACCCTTCTAGCTCCACCGCGGCGTCCAATATATTGTTATTTAGCCAGGTCTCGGTAACAATCGCCACACAGCTGTCCATCCTGCATTAGATGATCCCCAGCCAAAGCTTGTCTATTTTGTTGAAGACCGGGCATCAATGAGGAAGAGACTGGGAAGAGCCAGTCTGTGTGGGTTAGCATGTAGCAGAGCGTGCAGGGCACTGCTCTTACCCTGCTTTTGTTTGTGATGTATCCTCCGTCTCCTAAGCCACAGATGGGGAATGTTGACAGCCCCGGGTTGTATCTCTGGTGGAATAAAATCCACCTTTGGGGATGTAAACAGTCTGTACACTTTCCCACTGTACCTTTCATACTTTATTGCAGCTGTTTAATGAGCATGCATTTTAACAAATCAAATCATTGCTTATTGAGGCACAAATAAAAACCAACAGTGGTGGTATTTTCATTGTTATTCTGTTTGAGCAGAGAGCAATTACATTCGGGAGTAGAAGATTTCGGAAATCTGCATATACACCCACATTCATAAGAACAATCATGCTTGCAGTTAATGTTTTCAAGGCTGTTTGGATTATAGGATTTATTACTTCTCATAGCTCTGTATTCTCTAAATAAATGTTTTTCATTAAAAACAAAAACAGTAAAATGAAAAAATAAAAAAATACAGGTACATACCTCACCTCCCAGCCACCTCACACAGCAAAACTGCTTACTGTCACCTCTGTTCATTTCAGAAGTCAGCACCATAGTTATTGCTACCTTACCCAGAGTAAATTAACCAGACAGTCACCCCCTGTCCATCTTCTACACCAAGACAAGCTCATGTAAGTGTTTATGAGCCGTTAAGCCATTGCCTGTAATTTTAAAATCCCGCCATGCGTCACTGTCAGAGCTTCAGTTCAGAGTCAAGCCAAATCGCTACCTGATCAAGGGTTCCCCTCATTCATCTATCAAGGTTTTCAATGTCCAAAATTTCCTTTGACTTCTTCTCCCACCATTCCTTCTTAATTTTCCAAGCTCATCCTCTCCACTCGACCACATTATTAAGCCATGGGCTACTTATCTTTTCTAGCCTGCCTACCAGTTATATTACTGCAGAGGTCTTTGATCTTTGTAATTAGTTATTACTGCTTCTAGGGAATGCCTTCTTTCTTTCTTTCTTTCTTTCTTTCTTTCTTTCTTTCTGTTCATTCCCATTTCCATGCCCCACCCTCCTTCCCCTTTTTCACTTCTTTCACTTGTTCCGTTTCAGTGTTTCAGGAAGCCTTGCTTCACCCATCATTAACAAATATAGAGCAGCCAAGGTAATAATCCTGTTGCTTCCACCAGATATAACTTGAGGGTTTGTTATGTGGTTTTGAATCTAAACAGCAAGATGGAGGCAGCTAACTTTCTCAGAAGCACCTGTACTCTCAGCACATTTACTCTCACACAAAACATTTTTATTATTTTAGGCTCTACCTTACAATATAAATTACCTTGAGGCAACTGTTGTTTTGATTTGAAACTGTACAAATAAAATTGACTTGAAATCAAATATATATCAAATTGATCACAATAGTGACTCTACAGTTGTCATGGTCCTGGGTCTAGTAGTGTTTATGTGTTTGTACTTTTGATCCTGGTTTATTTAATATTCTGAAGTTAAGATTGTGTTCCAGGTTTTGGTTCTTACTATAGTTGTAATTTCACTATACTTGTTGTAGTGGGGGTGTGGTTGGTTGCTCAGTTGAGGGGAGGGGTTGGATAGCGGTTTCAAGGGCAGTGCTTACAGGAGGCTGGACGCCACAGTTTTTTCACCCTATTTCAGTAATATGTCAGGTACTGAAAGGAGGAATGTGTGGAGGATACAGAGTACAGAGCACAAGACAGGCAACATGGCTTCTGAGCAGCTGAAAAGCTACCCCTAGTTAACGTGCATGGACTGAAACAGAAAATAAAATATTGTTGTGTATGGGTCTTGCATTCACACTTAGTATTTATATTTTAGGTTCTTAGTTTGGTTATATAGTTTTCAGATTGGTTTTGTTCTTTAATTTTTGCTATCATGCTCCCCTGTGTTGCCTGTGCCTTCTTGTGTAGTCAGTCTTGTCTCTGTGGTTGTTTCCCTTTCTGTGTGTCAAAGTTGCCTCTTTGCATTCTATACTTCCAGTCTTATTTTGCCAGTGCCTTGTTTTGTGTACCTTGTGTTCGGTTAAAATCGGTCGCTTTCTATGTTCCCTTCCTCCTTTGTCAGTTCCCTTCTGTTTAGTCTATTCATGTTTATATGTTCTCTCTTATTTCCCTTCCCACTTCCTTTGACTATTTCCTGTGTTTCGGCCTTTTGTGTCTGATTGTGCAGCCAGTGGCGTCTCTCTTTACCTTTCGTCTATGTCAAGTTTGTGTGTTTTTGTCTCTGTTTCGGTGGTTATGCTTCTGTTTTATTTTGGGGGCCGGTGTGTCCTGTGCATTATATGCAGTTTTGCCTCACCTGTTACTCCTAATTTTCCCCTGTCGTCTCCACTTTCCTAATCACCCTCCTATGTGTACCTGTTGTCTGAGTCTCTCTTTGTCCCTGATCAGAGTGTCAGCTCACTATTTCCCTGGTGTCTCCTAGTTCACACCCAGTTTAGAGCTTTGTAATTTGACGTTATATATTTTTTCTGTTCTTCATGTTTTGCATTGTATACCACGTTGTCGGCCAAATTAACAGCTCACTTTTTGTTAAACTATCTTGGCTCTGCATTAGGGTCCTCTCACTCTTTGCACCCCACCTGTGACAACAGGTTTCAAGCCTAAATGTCCATCAGTGTCTTACCTGTTGATGATGTTCAGTTATTTGGGTTCTTGAGTAGCTTTGTGTTAGGCTCCTGTCTGTGTAGATCAGGTATCTCCAACTCCAGTCCTCCTAGTTTAATAGTTTTCTTTGCTAATAAAAATGCTACCTCTCTTTCTAAGCTCTATTGCAGCCTTATTTCTCAATATAACACCTATCATGTTGGAACTCATTAGATTTAAATGCTTATGATCACCAGCTGCTCTAGGTACTGTTGGTTTCAGCTAAGCAGAGTGCAAAATAGCCTTTGTTTTCAAGGTTTTCAATTAAAAAGAAAAAAAGTTGCCTGCTGTAACTCAACAACACACCAAGGATGGGTTAAAGCTAAGTGGCGCTCTACAACTCTTTATGAATCTCATGCAGGTTCATGAATTTTAAATTTGTAACTGAGCAAATTGTATGAGCTTAGTGCTAGTTCAGAAGGGCATAATGCCAAGTTTCCACAGTCCCAGCTGGCACCCATTTGGCTGTAGCATGCCTACAATTGCTGTGCCTTTGCAAGCACCTACTCCTTAGCTCTCCTGTTTCAGACTTAATATTGTATTGTTATCACCAATGCCTTCTCTGTTCTGTCATACTTTGCATGTAATCAGCTCCTCCCACCTTACCTCCTTAAAATTAGTCAATCATTTATTATCCAATAGCTTTATTTATTGAAAGTATCCGAAACTTGTAGTTATAGGCTCCTTAAAGTACAACAGTGGCTCAAAAAGCTTTTTCAGATTGTTTCCATATTTGAATGATTTTATATAGAAGGACCCTGATGTATAGCATGAACAAACATGTAAGAGACACATGTAGACAAAAAAATAGAGAGTAGCACACATGTAAAATATTGAAAAATAAGTTACCTGATCAGTGCTTGGTGTGTCTGAAATATCATTCATGCTTCTACTCTGGGCATTATCTGTGAAAGGAGCAAATGAGACCTTTTGGACTAGATAAAAAATAAAAGGAAAATAGGTTTTAATGCTTGAGTGATGTTTCCATCAAGAACATTTTGTTTCATTTAGTGAAAATTGTAAATAAACCCCAATAAATGGTCCTTTGAGCAACAGAAAGAGCAGCTTTGAACTTCATCATGACCAGCCTTTTCTGTTGGGGATTATATTTTAATTATTTGCTTCTCTTTTTCCCCCAAGGAGATTTGGGAACAAATACAATCAAAGCAAAAGAATAAGAACATACTACACAAATCCTTTACTAATCCCTTTCACGCAGATGGCTGCACATAAGAAATCAGCAAAGGTGCACACAATAGGACCAATAATCTCTCAAGTAAACACACTTTTTGCTTAACACATTTCACATATATACATATATACACACACACAAAGCCATCGCAGGTGTTGAAATCATGCAACAGCTGGGAGTTGGCTGGGATAATTTTTCATCAAAAAGAAGATGTAAAGCATAGATATTAAGAAAGGAAGAGCTAAGAATTTAAAATCTGGCCACCAACTGGAAATATTAACAAGTTCTCAGTAATCAAATTTCATGGTGTACTAATACACCAATGAGTACCTATTTAGAAGTAAAAGTCAATCTTGTAAACTTATGTATCCTTGTGTAGTGGTGCATGTATTACATGTGTGTGTTTGTGTGACTCACGCAGGCGGCCAAGGCTGCTTGACTGCCGAGAACGTAGGTCTTCTGTGGAGCGGTGGATCCCAGAAGCTGAACTAGTGCTACGACTCAGATTAACCTGAGGACTACGGCCTGACAGAGCAGCAGCAACAGCAGTGATTTTGTGAGGGAAGGTGAAACAGGTAGTGAGCAACATGGTGGAGAAAACAAAGGTTGTCAGGAGTTGATTAGAAGGTTAGATCACTTTCTTTCATAACTACTAATTGGTACATAAAAAGGCATACACACAGAATACACATGCTTACTAGACGCAGCATTGGATGACTTTCCCATGTCGGCCAGAGAGCGGTGGATTGGCTTCTTGGTCTGATGACGATGCTTCCTGAGCAACACAAAGATAATCTTCTCCTTAAGATCAGGAGGAATGAGACCATCAGCTATCTGCTGTTCCACAATCTCCTCTGAAACAGAAAGATTCCAACACAGTTAATAATGTAACATTATAGTCACATCTTCTCACCAATTTGGTATATGGAAGTCTTATCACTGCTTATCACTCTTATAACTTATTTAAAATTCACCGCAAGGCCACCCGGCCAAACACGGGATCAATATCTGGAGGACTGAGAAGCAGTTAGAGCTTGGCAAGTCTCATTCCTGGCTCCATCTAAGCGCTCTTTGCCTAGTGGGTAATACTCAAAGAATCAGAGACTCTTTAAACAGAGAGTCAGTTCCAGACTTCCCTGTATTCGGGGTGCCTGGTCAAAATTCAACATTTGGAGCCGTTACCCAGATCCAAATTAGAGACCTTTCAACATTAAGTCCCAGAAATGTGGTAGACAACAGCTACAGCCAAGAGAAGGTGTGCAGCCAACTGGATGTCGAGCCAAAAATACAGCTGGGGAAATCACTGCTACAGAGACAAAACCTCGAGATAAAGAAGCAAAGCCTTCCAAACCCACATCAAGGGGACACAAGCCAAGAAATGGGGATGTATAAACACGGGTTGTTTAGGAAACTGATGTAGGAGCAGCAGAAGGTCATCCTAGAGGCCCACCAGGCCACCACCTCAGGGGTTGTGAAATAACGGCTTCAGAGGCATGGGTCATGATGTCTATGGGTCAGAGAGGATATCTGCACATCAGCCTTCAAAAGGAGGAATACAGCGTGTTATGTATTTAGCAATAGCAATACATTGCTTAGTGGCACTATTTTATGTTCTTTGCAGAACAATACCAAATGTGGTGCATGTGTAGATTGATCTGCCTGTGCTCTTCCACAACATGTTTAATAAAGTAAGTCATGTTTGACTAAAAGGTTTTCAATGTATCTAAATAGTTAAGTTATATAAGAGAACATAACAAACTGGTGATGAGGTGTGCCATTATTTGGGCGTGACTGGTTGAAACACATCCACCTCAGCTGGAAATAAATAAAGTCAATGAGACTGGCATGAGGCCTGAGTGCACATTCTGTGGCTCAAAGACTGAAACAGATACTTAATAAAACATGCTCAGATGTTCAAAGAAGGAATTGGCACTCTGAAAAATATTATATACTGGAGGACAACGCATAACCAAGATTTCGCAAGGCACGTCCTGTACCTTATGCTGTACCGCCCCAAAGTCGAAGGAGAGCTCCAACGCTTGGAAGAGCAAGGAATACTTATCATGCATGCACCAGTAACATAAGTAAGCAAGAAAGCAAGAACGTGTCAGGTGGGAGTAACGTGTTATGCTGCTATTATTTGTTGCTATTTTTTATGATCATTATTATTATTCCATTAATTATTAATATTGACAGTGCATTTAGATGTTTAAACATATTGGCACCCAATTAAGTTTTTATTACAGGTCCAAGAAGAACCACTTTAAACTGTTGAGTTGAATCTATAATTTTAAATGTTTTTCAATGCTCCTATAATCTTAAATGTTTCTGTGTAGACTGCAGGGACAGGAAATATACTCTGTGTAAAGACAGGAAGTTACATGTTTTTGAAGTTGCATGCTTTGCAGGAAGGGAAACCGAAAGCAGAGTCTCAGTGCAAGTAATTCTGAGGAGCAGTTTGGATGATGCTATTATCATCTTTGATGCATTTATCTTTGATTAAGCTTTGATTAAGCTTTAAGTAGTTGTATTAGATTGAAACATTTGTTTTATATATATTACATGTAAGTCAAGATTATTACACATACACACACATAGTTTCAGTTGTGTACGGGCTGGCCTTCTGTCTAGTGGAAAGGTTACAAGGTCTAGCTGGGGAGCTGAGAGGTGAAACAAAGGGCAGCAGAAGCTGACACACATACACCCACATACACACACATATTAGGTAGACTCATTTATATAGGTAAGAGTTTAATTATGTTTTGCTTGCAACTGCAAAGTTGTGCCTGAGTGACAGTTTGTGCAGAACGTGGACCTGATGTTCCAGAAGATAAGCCTGGGCAGGATGGTGACAGGAAGCACCTGGGTTCGAGCCGAAGACAATGTTCTTTTTTAAAACTATGTTAAAAGTTGTTAACTGAACGTTTGTGGTTTTGGAGTGACGTATGCTGTATTGAGTCTGCTTGGCAACAGAAGGGGGGGGGAGCAGTATCACCCCCAACCCTATAAAGTCTTTGTTCTGACTATTGTAAGATAGTTCAACACTGAACTGTTGGACTCCACATGTGTACATTAAAATCTTTGTCTAATTGCACCAGGCCGGATCAGTGGTTATTTTGGATTCCACCTCAATATTAGAACCTTAACACAAGTGAAAGTGATTTTAAGGTTTCAGTGAACCCAGTCCTCTGCATAGATCAGTACCCACTTAGTGTGTGATAGAAGTCATATTCACAGCAGTGGCAGGTGGCACACACTTTTGAAAAATTGATCTCGCCCAGGCTTACCTTCAGATGGAAGTAGAAGAGACATCCAGGAAATATCTGATGATAAACACTAACAAAGGCCTATATCAGTACAACAGACTGATATAGACTTTGTTAGTTTCACTGGCAATCAACAAGTTGCCTCGCTTCTAATTTTAGCTAGAAGCGAACCAGGAGCCCAAATGGCCAAGAAATACACCAGACCTCTGAACTGTGGCTAAGCTCTGAACAGGCAGAGCCTTGAAGAAACTGGAATTAAGCCAGGATAAGATAAGAAAGAAAACATATAAGAAAAACAGGCTTGCCCATCAAATGGACGAAGACTAAAAATGGAGTGACAGGAGAGGTAAGTGACGGAAGTGACGTAAAGGTAAGTGACAGAAAGGAAATGCCTTAAGTGAGACTTCCAAAGACTTCAGAACTGAATGGTAGCTCAGAATTAAACAAACATTTTTTAAGCTTCAATTATACCAAAGTATACCAATCTTTTGACAAATGCTTAATCATTTCCAACACGCTGGAGGACATCAATGAGAATTTGAACACTCTTCAAGATCTCCAAGGCCCAGAGCACATCTTCCCTGACCAAGAATGAGATGCCATCTTCCAAGTCACCCAGCTGACCCCCCTGGTACAACATCGCTGGCCGGCAAAGACTTTGCCAACATCCTGAATTAAATCGATAAGCGATTGTCCCGCTTCAATGCAAGGTTGTCCCTAACTGAGATTTTACACCAATTTAAATCCCTGAGGGAATCTCTGAAATTCAGCCATCAGGAAGTGGAAACACTTGCTGCAGTAAAAGCCTCACTATGGGACTCAGTCGGACAAATCTCTGAGAATGTCAACCATCTCCACCAGAGGCCAGCGCGTGGTGGGGTTCTGCACGTTTGGCCAGATGGCTACCCAGCCTCAGTCAGGCGATAGGGGTATGTGACGGGGCGTGGTCTGCAGTGCTGCTGCAGGGGAGGTGGACGCGCCTGCACAGCAACTGCAAACATGGCCTAAAAGACTGAACTAGGTCCCGATCTTTCTAGAGTGAACTAAATTAAACCGCATCCCACTTCAAAAGAAAGTAGAAGACGATCTGGCTAGATGGAAGTCTCCACCCATATCGTGGGAAGGGTTGCTTCAATAAAAACGATGGTCTTGCCAAGAATCAATTATTTATTCTCAATGATCCAGAGTAAACCATCACTAGACTGGGGTTGATCTCTGGATTTGTCTATTTCTATATTCCTTTGGAAAGATAAAGTGTATTAGCTTAAAAATGCTACAGAGGACAGGATAAAGTAGGACTAGGTCTGCCTAACTTGGTTATAAAATACCCTCTTAGAGAAGCCTGGCTAGATGCAGAACTGGCACAATGCAATAATATAGAGATTTTGGATCTACCATTCATTAGCTCAAACATCAAACGACGCTTTAATATTGGTATTGATTTTGATGCTTCAAAAGCAACAAAATCATTCCTTTGACAGCATGGTGGGAATTTCTAAAATTGACTGAGTCTTCACTAATACCATGGAACCATACATTCATTTGGAACAATCCTGATATACTACAGAACAATAATATGATAAACTTCCCAGTTTGGAGTTGTAAATTTCCTTAGGGATTAATAAAGTATTCTGATGTCGATTCTGATTCTTAGAAACGAATGAAATACTTGGAACATATAATGAAAGGTAAAGACTTTTCTGACAGATCAGATTATTGGTAATGTCACAAGAAAAACAATGGTATGCTTGGTTTCAACGTAACTTTATTCTTTCATGAGTTATTTACAAGTTTCTCTTTGTTCACAGCCTTTGACATGTCGAAGAGGTTAACACGTGAGGAGCGGATCGAAATTGTGTTGATATCTGGTGAACGCAGTAACCGGGTCATTGCAGCAGATTTCAATGCAAGACACCCTATGAGACTACCCATCTCCCATGCTACAGTTAGCAAACTGCTTGCTAAGTTTTGTGAAACTGGTTCAGTGTTGGATTTGCCAAAATGTGGATGCAAGAAAACTGTCACTAATGAAGAAACATCAGTGGCTGTCCTAGCTTCATTCAGCAAGAGCCCACAGCGTAGCACTCGCCGCATGTCACTGGAGAGTGGCATTAGTTGAACATCCCTTCAGCGGATATTAGCTACTCACAAATGGCACCCTTACAAACTCCAGCTACTGCAGCATCTCAACGAGGATGACCCAGATCGGCGCACAGAATTTGCAGAATGGGCAAAAAAAAAATTGGAACAGGACCCTCAGTTCACGCAGAAGATTTTGTTCAGTGATGAGGCAAACTTTTATGTGAATGGTGAAGTTGGTGTGGTATATGGGGTACAACGATAGTGGGTCCATTCTTCATCAATAGAAACCTCAAGGCCACTGGATATTTGAAATTGCTACATGATGACGTGTTTCCCTCTTTGTGCACTGAAGCTGGCACGTTCCCTGAGTTTTTCCAGCAAGATGGTGCACCATCACATTATGGGTGCCAGGTCCGAGCATTCCTAGATGAACAGTTTCCTGGAAAGTGGATTGGTCATCGTGGGCCAGTTGAATGGCCCCCCAAGGTCTCCCGATCTGACCCCTTAGACTTTTATCTTTGGGGTCATCTGAAGGCAATTGTCTATGGTGTGAAGATACGAGATGTGCAGCACCTGAAACTACGGATACTGGATGCCTGTGCTGGCATTTCTCCTGCGGTGTTGCTGTCAGTGTGTGAAGAGTGGGAGAAGAGGGTTGCATTGACAATCCAACACAATGGGCAGCACATTGAACACATGTTATAAGTGGTCAGAAACTTGTAAATAACTCATGAAAGAATAAAGTTACATTGAAACCAAGCACACCATTGTTTTTCTTGTGACATTACCAATAAGTTTGATGTGTCACATGGCCCTCTTCCTATTGAAAAAACAAAAGTTTTATCCAAGATGGCCGACTTCTAAATGGCCACCATGGTCACCACCCATCTTGAGGAGTTTGCCCCCTCACATATACTAATGTGCCACAAACAGGACTTTAATATCACCGACCATTCCCATTTTATTACGGTGTATCCATATAAATGGCCCACCCTGTATATATATGTATATATGTGTAAAAAAAAAACAAAAAAAACACCCAACACGCCCCTGCGGGCGGTTTATCCTTCAAGCTCGGGTCCTCTACCAGAGGCCTGGGAGCTTGAGGGTCCTGCGCAGTATCTTAGCTGTTCCCAGGACTGCGCTCTTCTGGACAGAGATGTCCGATGTTGTTCCCGGGATCTGCTGGAGCCACTCGCCTAGCTTGGGAGTCACCGCACCTAGTGCTCTGATTACCACGGGGACCACCGTTACCTTCACCCTCCACATCCTCTCGAGCTCTTCTCTGAGCCCTTGGTATTTCTCCAGCTTCTCGTGTTCCTTCTTCCTGATATTGCTGTCATTCGGAACCGCTACATCGATCACTACGGCCGTCTTCTTCTGTTTGTCTACCACCACTATGTCCGGTTGGTTAGCCACCACCATTTTGTCCGTCTCTATCTGGAAGTCCCACAGGATGTTAGCTCGGTCATTCTCCAACACCCTTGGGGGCATCTCCCATTTTGACCTTGGGACTTCCAGGTTATACTCGGCACAGATGTTCCTGTACACTATGCCGGCCACTTGGTTATGGCGTTCCATGTATGCCTTGCCTGCTAGCATCTTGCACCCTGCTGTTATGTGCTGGATTGTCTCTGGGGCATCTTTACACAGCCTGCACCTGGGGTCTTGCCTGGTGTGATAGACCCCAGCCTCTATGGATCTTGTACTCAGAGCTTGTTCTTGTGCTGCCATGATTAGTGCCTCTGTGCTGTCTTTCAGTCCAGCTTTGTCCAGCCACTGGTAGGATTTCTGGATATCAGCCACCTCCTCTATCTGCCGGTGGTACATACCGTGCAGGGGCCTGTCCTTCCATGATGGTTCCTCGTCTCCCTCCTCTTTCTTGGGTTTCTGCTGCCTGAGGTATTCACTGAGCACTCGGTCAGTTGGGGCCATCTTCCCAATGTATTCTTGGATGTTCATTGTCTCATCCTGGACTGTGGTGCTGACACTCACCAGTCCCTGGACCCCTTCCTTCCGCTTAGCGTACAGCCTCAGGGTGCTGGACTTGGGGTGAAACCCTCAATGCATGGTAAGGAGCTTTCTTGTCTTGATGTCAGTGGCTTCTAGCTCCTCCTTTGGCCAGCCTATTACCCCAGCAGGGTACCTGATCACGGGCAGGGCGTAGGTGTTGATGGCCCGGATCTTGTTCTTACCGTTCAGCTGACTCCTCAGGACTTGCCTGACCCTCTGCAGGTATTTGGTTGTTGCAGCCTTTCTAGCGGCCACTTCATGGTTCCCATTCGCCTGCGGGATCCCCAGGTACTTGTAACTGTCCTCTATGTCTGCAATGTTGCCTTCTGGTAGTTCAATCCCCTCAGTTCTGACTACCTTCCCTCTCTTTGTTACCATGTGTATGTATGTATATATATATATACATATATATATACATATGTGTGTATATATATATATATATGTGTGTGTGTATATATTCTGTATGACTCACCCACGATCTGTGGCAGTGAGTAGCCCTCTAGGTCGAGCAGAATACTTCCTGTCTGCAGGCAGGTTCTCAGCTCAAACAGACTATGGAGGGTGAGTGTGGAAACATGAGGCTTGCTCCATCTTTCTCCTCCCTCCTCCACCTTCTCCTCAAACTTCACCCATCTACAACAAGAAGGGCAAATTAAGTTTTAATTCCCAAATTCAAGAAATAGTTACATTAATGTGTGTATGTGCATACCTTGCAGACTCTTTCCACTCTAATTCACCACCCTCCTGCTGTAATGTATCCATCTCAGTGAATATTGTTGGTGTTGGAGTGCTATCATCTTCTCCCAATATGTGGCGCAGCCTTTCGGCAGCAGGGGACACTACAAACAAAGGTCAAACAAGAAACAAAGTTAGCTTCAGATATCCAGTATATCCCAGTCAGCCAGTTTAAGATGGATTTATGTTCATCATATACAGAAATCATATAAAATTTCCATTGAAGGGTCTGTCTAGGCAAATTACATAACATTACATAATTACATAACAACAATATTTTCATGGGACTTCAGGGACTGAAGAAGTCACTTGGATGAGTGATGAAACATTTCTCCCACTGAAAACGCTACATCCAGATGAACAGAATTGGGAACAACATTTTCATTAAATTCTTATTTTTTTCTGTTGTCATCATTGTTTTTAAGGGAATATTTTAGGGTTTTTTTCTGCTTCTGGAGGATTTAAATCCAGTATTTTCCACAGTATTGGAAGCTCCCAATTGATTACAACACCATCTAGGGGTTAAATATCTTGCTTCAGGTGTTGGTTCATTGCCACAGGGAATAGAATAGAATAGAATAGAATAGAATAGAATAGAAGAGAATAGCCCTACAAAGAAATTGCAGGTGCTCCACACCAACTGTGCTGGAATAAAATATAAAATATAAATATATAAAATATAAACATAGTAGGGCTGGTATTCAATCTGGATTGGCTGTAGGTTTGCTAGATTCTGATGAAGACTCAGTGTCAATACAAACTGGTCTATGCTTTCCTGCTAAATTTCTCCTAAAATAAACTTGTATTAACTTGTAATATAATATAAGGTTAGACTCATATTAAACTTATATTATTTTCCAAAATAAAATAGAATAATCTGCCCCACTGATAAAGCTCTGCACCGCTCACATAAACATTTAGATTCTTACAGCACTTCCTTTTTTCTTTTCTTTTAACGGTAAATAATTATATGTTATATAAACAATCCCCATTAGTTATCTCAAAAAGCAAAACACATGAGTCAGTTCTCTAATGACTATTTGAGAGTAATGTGCACTATTTTCTAATTTTACCCTGAGCAGATCAATCTCTATTAACATCCTTAGCCTAGAGGCACTACTCATTTGCATCCCACTGTTTGTGTGCGTGTGTGTATGTGTGTGTGGGTGTGTGGGCAGGGCGTGGTGGGGGTGGGGGCACTGGTCTCAATTTATTCCTCCTTACAAAGAAGTAAAAAAATAGTCAAAAATCAATAACTCATACAAAGTGATAAATCTGAGAAGTTCCTATTATAAGCACAAGTTTCACAGACCTCTTGCGACAGTGATGTTGACAATTTCAGTTATCTTTTTATTAAAATTATGTAATCTGTGTTACAGTGTGGTGTATATTGAAAATACAATAAAATGTTCCACAGTGCAACCAACAGAAGTTTCCATTACTGAGTTCTGTCACCGAGATTTGATTATGTTCATCTCTAACCAGCCAGTATAACTCTACAGAGGTTGGTCATGGTGAATTATGATTGCAATGTTAAGGATCAATTTGGACCACTGGACAAATACCCTCAAGCCAGAAGCTGACCTAACAGACAAAAGTCATAGATAAAGAAAATTTCGATTCATAAATCACAAAACAAATAACTAAAACTTTAGATAAACATTAGGAGCTCTTTGTATCATAGTCTTCATGAACATAGTTGAATAGGTGTAAATGTTTTCTTTTAGTTCTAAATGCTACATGATAAGGTTATAATAAATCTACTCAGAATTCTGAATTTGTTAAAATCTTAAAATAGAATCTTGTTCCTTCAGGTGCTGTGATTTGTGCTTAATTTAAAATCATGGGGCATACTTTTCATTGTGATGGGCTACTTTATTGATTCAATGATGTTATCAGCCATTAATGCCCTTTCAGAATAATCAAAATCTTTGTATTATCTCCAAAGCTAAGAAAGTGCACACTATCTAAGCACTAGCAATATAAAATGTAATGAAATGCTATGATACTAAAGGTAAAACTAGTTAGCTTCCAGCTTGTGCTTATTTATTTCAGGTTAATACGGTATTTTTTTAATATTACTTTTTTATTCATTTATTCAACTTTACCTATTTGGGAGCCTGGCAATGTCCACTGGGAGGTTGTAATTGATGGAAAAAAGAGCCCAGAGTTTTCCATGCTCACTAAATCCTTAGACCAGAGACGCCAAAATCCCAAAAGTAACGGGTAAGATATCCTCAGAAAAAAAATATAGCCCTCCAACTTACTCTTGTTAAAGTTTACTGTCCTTGGCTCAACACTACTTGAGTGGAGACAAGTGACATACATTCACACTTTTTTCATATGTCTTTTCAGCTTGTCTTTTGGTATTTCAGTTAGCTGCGAATGTTTTGGTGAGCAGACCTGCACCAGTCAAGCAGCTACAAAAAGGTTTCTGTAAGCTGTGAGAGAAATCCACTAAAATCCCAAAAGCTGCAAAGAGCCAGAGGCTTTAAGAGGGCTGATACACACCAGAGAGCCTTCTAGTACTCTGCTCCTGAACAAAACTACTAACACACTCAGTTGCAAGAAAAACAAGGACATTGTCCCCAACATAACTTCTTCTTGTTGTCTCTGATTACTGCATCAGTGCCTTAACCTATCTATGTCAGACCTTGTGTCTGCTCTACATTAATATGAATCCTGATAGGAACAGGTGAAAATAATCTGCATACCACACAAACTTACAGTCACACCAAATAATACACACTGTGTGCGCAGGCTCAGTTTTGAGTTCCTCAGCTCTAATCAGCTTACAGGCTTCAGACTTCATGGCCGCTTGAGAACAGGACCATGCTCCAAAAACATTCATCACATACTGTGCATATACACACCAACTACGTAATTACATTCTGTTCATGCAGGTGAAACTTTGGATTACCTAGCTAATAGCATAGATAAGGCCAGATCTTGTGCCTCCACCACTGCTGTGTATATATTTAGCTGTGTTGTTAAAATACCAGTAAATTCTAATATGTTTCTGTGTTACTTATTTTCTAAATACTAGCCAGATTGCTATGACCCACTTAAGGTTGGAACTGAGGATTTTTTGTTTTAGGGCATTTTTTCAACTACACATGTCATGCTCCTGGTTGTTGTTTCTTGGTTTGTTTAGTCTGTATTTCTTTCATGTATTTATGCATTTTCTTTTTCTGTATTTTCTGCTAGTTTCATCCCTTGTGCCTTGCTTTAGACAAGTCAAGTCACATGGCTTTATTGTCATTTCAACCATGTGCAGTGGTACAGTACACAGTGAAGTGAGACAACATTCCACTAAGACCATGGTGCTACATATTACATATAACAGACAATCAACACAGGGTTACATATAGTGCACGTGTGCAAAAATTGTAAAAAAACAAACAAACAAAAACTAAACAAATACACGGCAACACCAGACAGAACAGAATGATACAGACATAAGACAGTGCAAACACAACAGTAAATTACAAAAGTCCAACAATGACAGTGTGTTGTGCAAAAGACTGAGAATTGTGCAACGCATAATGTGATGTTTGAAGTTGTGCGTGTGCATGTGCGTGCGTGTGTGTGTGTCAGACCAGTCACTGATTCTTTAGTAGTCTGGCGGCTTGGGGGAAGAAACTGTTTCGCAGTCTGGCAGTGAGGGCCCGAATGCTCTGGTACCACTTGCGAGAAGGCAGCAAGGTAAAAAGTGTGTGAGCGATGTGTGGTGTCCTCCACATCGCTGGTGGCTTTGCAGATGCAATGGATGCAATAGGTGTCTGTGATGGAGGGAAGAGAGGTTCCAATGATCTTCTCAGCTGTTCTCACTATCCGTTGTAGGGTCTTGTGATCCAACACGGTGGAGTTAACATACCAGACAGTGATGAAGCTGCTTAGGAAACTCTCGATACTCTTTTCTCAGCTTCCGCAGGAAGTAGGAACGCTGTTGGCCCTTCTTAGTTATGGAGCTGGTGCTGAGGGACCAGGAGAGGTTCTCCATCAGGTGAACACCAAGGAATTTGGTGCTCTTGCGACCTCCACAGAGGATCCACTAATGTTAAGTGGTCAGTGATCTCTCCGTGCTCTACTGAAGTTAGCAATCATCTGTTTTGTTTTGTCCATGTTCAGACACAGGTTGTTGACTCTGCATCAGTCCTTTAGCTGTTGCACCTCCTCTCTCGATGCTGACTCATCATTCTTGCTGATGAGACCCAAAACAGTCATGTCGAACTTGATGATGTGGTTCAAACTGTGCTTTGCTGCACAGTCGTGAGTCTGCAGAGTGAACAGGAGTGGGCTGAGCACACATCCCTGAGGGGCTCCAGTGCTCAGTGTGGCCCTCACTGTTCCTAGGACCGCCTTGTCGTCTGCGCTGAAGGCGGGGTCTCAAGTCTTTAGCAGTTCACGCACCTCTGATCCATAGTTTCTGGTTGGAGAATATTAGGATAGTCTTGGAGACAGTGACATCATCAATGCACTTACTGATGTAGCTGGTCACAGATGATGTGTTGGTGTGGTGTTGCAGCCTCCCTGAACATGTCCCAGTCAGTGTGCTCAAAACAGTCCTGAAGAGCAGAGAGAGCTCCTGCAGGCCAGGTTCTCACTTGTCTCAGAACCGGTTTGCAGCGTTTGATGGGCGATCTGTATGCCAGAATTAGCATGACAGACAAGTGGTCTGAGTAACCAAGGTGGGGGCAGGGCTTCGCTTGGTACGCATTGGGAATGTTTGTGTAAACATGATCCAGCACGTTTTCCCTTCTCGTCACAAAGTCTACATGACGATGAAATTTCGGAAGCACTGACTTGAGATTTGCATGGTTGAAATCTCCAGCGATAATAAACGGTCCAGTTCTGCAGCTTGCTGATAGCCCTGTACAGCTCGCAGAGCGCCTCTTTAGTGTCAGCACTGGGTGGGATGTACACTGCTGTAATGAACATAGTAGTAAATTCCCAAGGTAAATAAAAAGGCCTGCATCTAAAGATGATAAACTCTACCAGCGATGAGCAGTAATTGGAAACTAGTACAGAGTTCTTGCGCCATTTCATGTTGATGTAGACACAGAAGCCACCACCGGGATTCTTACTGGACAAAGCTGCATTTCTATCGGCACGAAATGAGGTGAGTCAGTGTAACTGAATATGATGCTTGTAATTTAGGAGTATTTGCCATTAGTAAACATGAAGACCGCTTGTTATGGTGTCCATGTGGCTCAGAAGTCCAGATGAAAAGGCCATAGAAAGCACTAAAACAACACCATTTTGGTCCGGAGTGGCCACTGCGTGCTATTGCTGCGCCGCTGTGGGAGAATAAGGTTTTACTTGATGGTACAGCCCTGGCCATACTTTGGATCACGGTGGCTGGATTTTATTCTGTGTGTATCCTCTGCCTTTAGGAGTCTCTGCAGGTCCTTCCTGATTGGAGAGCTGGCAGTTGCTGATTGGTTCTGTGATCTGATTCTGTGACTAATTGCTCTTCTGTGTGTATTTATAGTGCTGTGTTTCCCCGGGCAAGATACCAACCCCAAGTTGCTCTCCAATGTGTTTATCAGAGTGTGAATGTTAGATAGAAAGCACTTAAGTATAGAAAAAGTGTTTTTTTGAATGGGAGTGAATGGTTTCAATGAGACACGTTGTATAGAATGCATTTGAGTGCTAAGGTAAAGCAAAATAGCTCTATGTAATTTAATTAATGCTTCAATCGTAAATATGATATGAGGTTACAAATGATTAAGGCCTCTGACAGTTGACTCATCTCTGTGCTTGAGCTGCTATACCTCAGTGTTGACCATGATATTTTATTGCAACAATTAGAGTTTGTTGTAGATATTAAAGCTACTGCACTGCAGTGGTTTGAATCATATGTACTTCCAATAGACTCCAATTTCTTCATGTAAATGAAGTGTCCTTTTCACACACTGTCAGGAGAGGATATTGTACAATGTGATCAGCTATATGAAATGTATCTTTTATTTTATCAGTAAGCACATGTCTATGTGACTTTTCACCTAGTAACTTGTGTGATGAACCTATGCAGCTACTAACTGCTTCCTGTCATCAGAGAACATTTAGATATAGAGAAGTGAAAACCTCAGCTCTTTTACAAGAACATGCAAATGTAGAGAAGGGGAAAAACCCGCTGCTCTGAATGACGTTGTTACCTTTGTACACACACACACACACACACACACACACACACAGAAATATCTTGTATAAATAAAGGACGCAGACAGTCAATAGCCGCAGATCCTGCGTTAATGGCTGCCCTTGCGAGTAAAAGAAAATCTGCAGTGTTTTTGTGTTTTCTAAACTCAGGAGTCTTGGCTAAAGAAAAGAACGGCAGGGTGATTTAAAGAAATCCCGTCACACACTAAAATTAATTATGGAGTTCTACAGGGTTCCTGTAGACAAGGATGACCTCTAATTTTCAGCTTCTAAGTTCAGATAAAACTAAGTTTATTGTATTGGGCCCTAAAAATCTTAGAAATATGGTGTCTAACCAGATGCTTGATCTGGATGGGATTACCTAGGCCTCCAGTAACACTGTGAGGAATCTTGAAGTCATTTTTTGACCAAGATATGTCCTTCAATGTGCCTGTTAAAAACATATGTAGGGTGGCTTTCTTCCATATTCGCAGCATCTCTTAAAATAGAAACAACCTGACTTAAGACTTTTGTTTTTGACAAAGCTTAGTTAGGGCTGATCAGGTGACCCTGAATCCACCCTTTTATGTTAGCAGTGTTGGGCAAGTTACTTTGAAAAAGTAATTAATTACAGTTACTAGTTACTTACTCAAAAAAGTAACTGAGTTAGTAACTAAGTTACAATATTCTAAAAGTAATTAATTACTTGAAAAGTAACTTTTGCGTTACTTTAAAAAAAAAAAAAAAACTCCGGGATCCAGGGTATAATTGCCCATTTTTAACTACTTTTGATTTTCCCTCTACATTTCACCTTTAAAAACGATTTACTTTGCCTTGTTTGGTATCATCCTTTTCAACACAACCTTATGTGTCTGAATTTACAGTTATGTTTTCATTTTGACATACTGTATTAACACAATTGATCTAAAATCAGACAAAAAACATAAAATCCGAGTAGAAAAAGTTATATTTTTTACTGTAACAACCACAAACATGTTTATTGAATCATATTTAAAAACTTTAAATGTAAATATAAATTGTCAATTTTAAAATCATATGCACAAGTTTTGCAAACAACAAAGTTATTTGCAGCCATTTACCTTTTACCCCTTTTTTTTAATAACCATTTCAAACTATTTATAGAACAGTCAGCTGCTCTGCATTCAATAAGATGCCACACAAATTATTTGTGCCACTCCAAATATTTCTGTCTACTATAAAGGAGAACATCACAGTCTGATACCTGCAGGTCTGACAGCAGCAGGTGTATCACTCCTGTTCTCTAACTGGAGACAGCAGTCGCCTCATTGTTCTGACACACAACACAAAACTATCCACAACACTACACACTAACTACAAAAGACAACACATTAACTACACACTCCAAACACGCTAAACTTCACAAATCTCTCACATCTCAAAACTCCCTCTCTCTTTTTTTCTGCTGTCTTTCTCTCTCTCTCCCTAAAACGTCCCCCTCTTCCTAAACAACCATGTCATGTTACCACATCATTTTTGATTTGTTGGCATCGTGCATTTTTCCACCAAGACGAAAGGGCAGGGTGGGGGTTATTTTTGGTTTTTTGGTTTGTTTGTTTTTTGGTTTTTTGGTCATAAGCAGAAAGTGCTTGCTAGCGCTGTCCTTAGACGTTAAACGTGACGAAACTATTCAGGAAAAAACGCTGAGTAAATATATTGTTTATCATGACTCTGGTTTTACGTGGCCTATCAACGCAATTTAAAAACTGGTTTATATCACCGTGTTGCTTTGTCATCTTGAAGTGGTCATGTGATTGGCTTACCACGACTACTTTATTCTTCCTCAGTCAAACAGCAGCACTCATGTGATTGTTTTGCCCCCTAGCTCCAGGTGTTGTGCCGAAAAGTGATCGTCGGGCAGAAAGTGATTGCCGTCCGCGGGAGCGCGCGCAGCTGCTTAAAGCTGTAGCGTCCACATTACTTACATAGACAGCTACTTCCGTGCAACTGATATAAGGTGCGGTAAGCTGAACACAGCTTCAACCGTCTGTTTGCTGAAAAATAGTAACGCGACCGCACCGCATTTTCTTCTTAGTAACGGTAACGGCGTTGTAACGATAGAAATAGTAATTAGTTAGATTACTCGTTACTGAAAAAAGTAACGCCGTTAGTAACACCGTTACTTGTAACGCCGTTATTCCCATCACTGTATGTTAGGCTGCAGAATGCCTTGCCTTGATGAACTCCATCTGCTTTTTTGGGTGCTCAGCTTTACGATAAACTTAGTCTGCATTATCTGCAGACTGTAACAACACACCAAGAAAGCAATTAGGCATAGAAAAAAGTGTTTGTATGAATGTGAAAATGTCAAATTAGAAGTTATTTTTCAAATTCAATTTCATACATGCATTTTGATCTTGAGGTTTTTCTGTTGTTTATGTGGACATGCAAAACAAGTAAAAAATCTAAAAAAGGTGTGGATGTTTACCAGTGAGTCTTGTTGTTAATTTGTGGCACACAGTGGCCACTAATGGATCTGCAGCAGAAAAAATACCTTGTTGCCAAAAAGGGAAAAAAAACAGTACAGTTTGAAGGGCAAAATGAATTTCTCCAGTGCATTCATATAAGTTCCATCTACTTTCTACAAATTATCCAAGTCTGATAATCAGATAATAAACACACATGTACATGTCTCCACCAGAAGGTAACCGGGACACAAATCAATGTTTTTCAGTAATTATCCTAACTTCAGAGTGATGTGTGAAGATCATCTAGATTGACCATTAATGAAGCTTCAAGCTTCACTTTCTTTACCACTAAAAACTACTAAAGCATCCAGTCTGTCCAGCCACCCCTCCACTTGAGGCGGTAATCCAGAAAAAGCACCCTTTTCCTATTGCATACACACAGACTATGAGAGAAAACTATGAGAGAAACAACCACATTAGGCTGTAGGGCTGCCCAATTAATTAAATTGATAAAATTTAGCCTTCCCAAAATTAAATGAGTGAGCAATATTTAAAAGAAATTAAAATACACTCTCTTTAAAATGCAAAGTAAAAGCAACTAGGTGCTCTCAAAATCAGTACTTGGCCATGTGTCTGCATGTGCCAATCACAGCTGTTCCCTGCACCATGCAGCTTGAAGTTTCATGAACTGGGCCCTATACTGTGAAGCTTGTTCAACATACCCAGGATATCTTTCCCTTATCTAGATTCTCTTACCCTAACATTGGCGATAAGAATAAATAGTCACATGAATGGGGTGGTTCACATGAAAAGGGTGACATTGTCAGAATCTAACCAATCATTAAGGGGATTTAACAGATCATATGACTTCCACAAAAATTGTCCGCATGACTACCATACTCCAGAGATGTTACCAAATAGTAATAAAAATCTCTAAAGAACATGAAAATATATCAGTAAAATGGAAATTCCCATGACAATGTGATGTACAATTTGCACTTCATTCAGTAGTTTTAGGAAGGTATAGCTTAACAACTTGCACTTATAAAATGTATTCCCCAAGCAGAGTGTGCTGGGTGTGGTTTATGGCTCAGCTGCAATGGAGGGGTGGAGTGGTGGGTTCAGGGGACAATGCCAGGGAATGCTGGCCAGGACTGCTGATGGTCACCACGTTAACCACACCTTCCCTATTTCAGTAGCTGCTGGGGCCCTGTGGGAGAGCTGGTGTTTGGAAGTGAAGAAAGTGGCTGGAAGCTGCAGAGAGGTCACAAAAGTGAAAAGCATCGTGAATAAACACATACTTACCTTTCAAAACTGTGTATAGTGGGTCTTTTTATCACAGTGGTGCCAAAACCTGGGCTGTGGTATGGTGGACCTGTTGAGGTGCTGGCCCCGATGGTGGTTGAGCTGGTGGCCATGCATTGGGAGCAGGTGGTGGTGCATCATTGGCAATTAGAACAGCTACAAGACCAGTCAAAGAGCCACATAGTTGGAGAGTCTGGTTGCTCTGCTTGTTCCTCCCTGACACCACTAGAGCCGATGGGGGAAGGAGATGATCTTCAGGCTTTCTCAGACTTCTTTCAGGCCATGGCAAAAAGACCTGAGGAAAAGTAAAGGCTGAGAGTATTCCCGCTGCCCAGGTGGTGACTCTCAACTTAGAGAAGCTTTGAAGATGGCCGCTGGCTGGTAGTGGACCAATTAGGCCTCGCACCACCGAATCAGTGAGCGGGGCTCCTTGCAGATACTGCAGAGTGGGTCCACTGCCACTGACTGGGCAGCTTGGATGTTGTTGTGACCCTACCCAAGGATCACCTTTCAGCACAGCTGAGGGAGGTGGTGGGAGTCACAACATCGGCTGGAAGCCGCCCAGTTCTCGGAGGAGGAGGAGACAGAAGGGCCTTCTCTGGAGGCTCTGTCAGCTCCAGCTATCTAGTCCACAGGAGATTTCCCACTACAGTAGTTTGGTGATGACACTACTATAGTTATCATTTGACTAAGTGATAAAAACTGATCACACACGGATCAAAAGTACACTGACGTTATTCTATGAATATGGGATAAGAGGTCATATGGGTTATGACAAAACTTAGGAGCAAATAATGGTCCAATTTTATTGGCCAGCCATTTTGGGAATTCTAAAAGTGTCTTTGTGCTTGACTGTTCTGAGGTTCTGTTTGAGGGCATCAGCTTGGACCTCATATGTCATTTAACCGAGGTGCATGGGGATATATCTTCTTTCTGGTAGATTATGCAACACAATATCAATTCAGTTCAATTCAATTTTATTTATGTAGCGCCAAATCACAACAATATTATGAAGGCTATCCCGAAACAGTGCCGCTGCACACCATTTCTGTAAAGAGTGTGGCACAGGCACTGTTTCAGGAAATCTCCGAGTCGGCATCTTGAAAGAGATACTGACTGACCAGAGCTCATTATTCATGTCTCACACACTAAAAGAACTATGTGAATTACTCTGCAATAAATCTGTTCAAACCAGCTTCTACCATCCACAGAACAAATTCCACCATTCTTGCCTCCCTCCATTGTAATGGCAGTCTCACACAGGCCGAGAGAGCGGATGTTGCTGTAGCGTTTTGCAGATGTGTTCTCCCCCTGCCTGATTATACCAATATCAGAGAGCAACAATGTCTCTCATGTCTGTCAATGTCTCGCATAGCAGAAGGTGAAGAGCCTGCTTCTCAAAGCAGATCACCATACTTCAAAATACCTCAGATTTAGCATAATGAATATTAACCCAAAATATTCAATTGGTTGAAAAGACATCACAAACTGCAGTATAATGAATGTATGAACGCCAAGTGCAATGATTTTTAATGTTAATCGTCCAGTAACAGCTCACAGCTAATGAATTTCAGCCTTTACAGCATGTCAGCATATCCAATTCAGCTTGATAGGCTGAAAAACAATCAATCTCATTACATTTGTGCAAATGATGTTGTACCATCCAATAAACACAGTGGTTAACAAAGACTTCAGGAAAACGTATCAAATGAAAGAGATGTTATCCCCTATACCTACCATGATTTTCCAACCTCCAGACTTCACAGGAGAACACTATAATGTTTCTGGGGTGATGTTCAGTGCGTTTTGACCTTCGAACATGGTGTGTATTTTGGTATCTAAAGAGTTCAGTTTTCCTAGTATTTCACAGGCTTGTCTAAATGCTTCAATATAGTTTTTCTTCAGGAATGGAGTCTTGCATGGTGAGCATGCATACAGACCATTGCAGTTGAGTGTATTGCTTATTGTTTTCTTTGAAACAATTGTACCTGCTGATTCCAGGTCTTTTTGTAGCTCTCCAGAAGTGGTCCTTGGCTCTTGGACAACTCTTCTAATAATTCTTTTTACTCCTCTGCCTTTTCCTAGGGTGAGGAAATCTTGCTTAAATCAGTTGGGACAGAACCAGCTGGTATTAATATTCACTAAGTAGCAGGAATGCTTTCTAATTACTGAGAGAGTTCAGCTGGTGTAATGACTTTTCAAGCCTTTTTGCATGTGCATTTAATCCTTTTTTCCATGTGTCATTTATCATAGTCATAACTTATGAGTACTAATGACAAATAACATGCATGTGTGTACTGGATGGGTTGTTACTGACATCTGGCGAAAATTTTAAGTCAGTAACACATTGGTGACATGTTCAGTTTTACCCACTGTATATATGAATGTATATGATGAACTGACTGTGAAACACAATACTCTTTCACCCATTCACTTATTTCTATGTCAAAGTAATTTCTGTCCAACAGTCACACACACTCACACTCTGATGAATGCATTGGAGCAACTCAGGGTTCAGTATCTTGCCTAGTGATACTTTGGCATGAACTTGTTTTCTGATCTTTTGTGCATAGTGGTTATATTTGTTGCAGTTTAATTACTGTTATTATTAGTTATACAATATTTGTAATTATTATTATATAAATACTGGATGACAGAGTAAATTAAGTATGTCAATCTTAAAAATTCACAAGAAAAAAAAGGCAGACAGTCACTTTTATTTAACACTTATGGATACTTTTATGAAAAACTTATGATTTCTAACCTGTAGGATCGGCATGCTCACGACACTCTTCACCATCCTCTTCATCATTATAGTGCTCGTCTTTGTTATAATATCCTCGATGTGAGTGTTCTCGCTGTGTATGGTGATCATAGTGTGTATGTCGTGAATCACGGTTGGCATCGCTGGCATAGGAGTGATGTCTGCGCCTTTTCCGCCGGTGGGAAACTGGAACACCGATGTAGAATGGCTGGGCCTCTGAGATGGAGAGAGAAAGGGAAACATTTCATTTGGATCTGATCAATGCACTCAGAGCTTGAGGGGTGCTCTGAAAATGGGAACGTATTCTAAAAACTTCTGACTGGTTTCAGCATTATGCAGCATCTAACAGGTTTTAAAAATCAGATATCAAACATGAAATGTATCTGTTTTTCAATTTGTGCTCTGCCCTCCTAGAAGCACAGTTCACAGGTAGATGTATTCAGGGGAATACCACCTAAATTAGTTTTCTGGGTTTTTAACTTAAGTGGAACTATGTTGTCAAGGATAATAAAGCAAAAGGAGGATGTCACCTATGCTTAACAAATTTCTGAAGACACTGGAGAAACTTTTAGCAGTAACTGGAGTAATAGAACAAACAGGGGATAGTGGCAGGAAGAGGTTGAGGAAGCATGTACCTTTTGTGTTTCTCCAAAACAAAGGTTTAGGGTTCAGGGCAAGGGTTGGGATCATCACCAAAGATGACTTAGACCTCAGAGTTTTAAAAAAAATTCAGGGCAGTTCCTCAGTTTTCTCTCTCATGGCAAAACTTTTTTTTCAATTAGTGTTTTTTTCTTACTCACCATCATCATCATCATAGTGCCTATGACCCCTACTTCTTCCCTGTTGCCAGTCATGGTGATCCATCCTGAAACAGAAACAAGATGACAGAAGATTACCTTGGAAATATGCATACTGAAGCACGAGAAAAAGCACCAGGTGGCAATTCCCTATGTGGTCTTTTTTTTTCCATCAACGTTTTATTCAAAATGAAAGTTTGAAGTTTATATAGAGAACATGTCTGCCTCCCAAACCCAAACTTGAAGCTGGTTCCACTGGGGAGGGGCCTGGTACTTGTAAGTTCTGCTTCCATGGTCCTTTTGGAACATCTAAGAATCACAACAATCTTGCACTCTTACAGAGAAGTGCTCTATTGGGATGCTGTGATACTATGAGGTCTTTAAGATGTAATGGGCTTCGTCACACAGGACTCAAGGCGCTGTTAGCAAAATGTTAGAGAGGAAATGGCAAGTGAACCCCTATGAGCACTTTACGACAGTAGGAAGGAAAAATTCCCAGTAGAATCAGGCCATCAATGGCAGATGGCTGCTAGTCTTGTGCACCATTCAAGGCTCTTCAGGTTAAAAGCCATAATTAACCCATTCATTACATAGCCAGTGTACAATCACCCATTAAGCAAACATGCATGTGTTTGGACTGTAAGTGTGAGTTCTCAATGTGTACTCAGTGAGAACCCAAAAAGGAACAAGAAGATCATAAAAACACTACATTCCAGCTGTGAGGTGACAGTGCCAACTGTACCAACTGTTGCTCCAACATACTACCAAAGCTTACAGCAGCTGGTATTCCCAGGTTGTGTCCCATCCAAGTATTAGCCAGTGTTAACCTTGCTTAACTTCCAGGATCAGTCCTGCTAGCCAAGACTACACTTGTCACAGCAGTAAGATCTTGTAAAAGGCAGTAACAAATTCTGTACTGAGATCTAGCAGATGAGTCCATTGTCTGAACTTCAATGCTGTTTCTGTGCTATGATCGGTAGGAACTTATGAATGAATCTCTTCATCATTTCCTCTGCAAAAGATCCAAAGATTTTAAATTGAGAATCAATTGCAAATTATTTACACTTACTATCATAAGTCACCTACCCTCTAAAGGCGGGACAACAGATATCAGTGGCAAATAAACATTTTGTTGACCAGCTTTATAAACCATTTATATGAGCTATTTTGGTTGCAATGTTATGAAATTGTACCCATTTGTATTAGGAGTCTTCTATGAAGTGCTTACATATTACAATATTTACAATGTACAATATTAAAATGGTTAATAAAAACATTTCCTATTACATATATAAAAAAATCATTATTTCAGCATTATGTGCATTATGACATTGACAATGTGCTGTCAGTTGAAAAAATAAAAATCCTAGTTGCACAGACATATCATTGCTTTTAGTACATGGTGAATCTATCACTGGGTGTCTCTTTCCACTAATTACATAACTTTGTCTTTCTAAAGCTATTGCTTTAGGCTGTTTTCTAGGCTGATCAATACATGTCATTTGTAATTACTTCCTAGTTACTGAAGTCTGACCACTGACTGTGAAGGACAGTCACATGAGTGGATTCATGCACGCACACACACACATGCAAACGCACACACACATTCACTCGCACAATAACATGCGTACAACTCGAGTAATGAGAAGCATTGTAAGCATGCAGTTATACTGCGCAATTTCAGAGCTTGTTAGTAATATGTGCATACAGTGAACACCGCAATTAGGTTACAGTAAATAGCTGAATTGTGTTATCTGGGCATTATCACTGCCACATGATCAAATTAAAACAGAAATGTCAGGTTGGAGTCATCCTACTTGAGCTGTCCTTTTGGCATCTGCCCTGATTTGAGCAGTCAAGTGTTGCATATTTTAAGGCTGGGCTGAGTCACAGTTCTCTGCCAGATTGTGCCAACATTGTGATTGCCAGGCCTCCTTTGTTACCTGTTTTGAATTAGTGCTCTTCTTTGTTTAACCCAGTTTTTTGGTCATCCCTCCAGTTATTACTTTAGAGTTCTAGAAACCATTACTTACTTTGTGACTCCAAGACTCCAAGACAAGATATACAATAACCTCATCTTGACCTTTGTAAACATTATCTCTCTTCCCTGTCAGAGATCCTGGTTATGTTCCTGTAGTGAAGTCACTCACCTATTAGCCAAACATGAGTTGAAATGTTGTTGTCATTTCATATTTGCCTGCCTTTCAGTAATTATTTTAAAGCAGCCAATGGTTGCCAGAGTTTACTCCTTGAATCAATTTTAAACCAAACTATGAATCTGTTTAGCAGATTACATGTTGGGGAAAAACAAAATAGTTGTAAATAACTTTGACTTTATTACTTCATAAAGGTAATATCACTTTGTGTTCAGGTTGGGATGCTTTGATTAGAGACATTTGAAGGTTTGATTAGACTAGAATTCCTAAAAAAGGCAATGCTAGCACTTAAAATGTATCAAAATTTTAAATAATGGGTTTAAGGTGTGGTTCAAAGAGGCTTCTCTTGGAAAATTACATGTGTACTCTATTCAGTTCAAATCCATTTTATTTATATAGTGTCACAACAACAGTTGCCTCAAGGTGCTTAATATTATAAGGTAAAGACCCTACAATAATACAGAGAAACCCTAAGAAACAGACGACCCCCTATGACCAAGCACTTTAGTGAACTTGGGAAGGGAAAACTCCCTTTTAAAAAACCAGGCTCAGGGACAGGCAACCATCTGCTGTGACCGGCTGGGGGTAAGATTGTATGTTTATGTAAATAAAATAACACATTTAGGCTATTTCAATGAAAATGTGTTTCCAAATACTCTTAATGTACATGAAAACCAAGAACCACAGAAATTCCAGTTAAGCCACTAATTAAGATATTTTCTGCAAGATTTAAAGTAGACACCCCAAGTTCTACTGCTGCATCCTTGACCTTATGTACAGCTCATACATGCAGCCTCTTATTCCATTTTTCTTACACAGGCTTTTTATTTTTGCAGCATTATATCAAATTAATTTCACTGACACTTTTGTCTAGTTATGGGTACAGTTATGAATTGGATATGTAAAACTGTGCGTTATTTTCTTGAGATAAGCTCATGATTGAGAGAACCATTGGGCATGGTTGAGCTTATCTCAAACATGCCAAATGGTTGAACTTATCCCAAGCAACATGCACTCACCATCACTCTTTTAGTTTATACCTCACACTGTAATTTCCATTGGGAAGCAATCGGTAAAAGGTAAATAAATGTTAGGATATGCAAATGTTGTGCAAAATAAAGTACTAAATTTTATGAGTTTTCGAGTTACTCATTACAAGCCTTAACTTACAAAATTGTGTAGTACAATAACAAACTTATGATTCTATAGACAGAGACAATGTGCAACTTGTCACAGGATTTATATGGGACTGAGTTCATTTAAAACAGTTCTCCACAGAATCTGCATTTGCAACATTAGATTTAACATGTATAGATTATTTTGTTTTGCTGCAGCTGTAGCAGAACCAGAGCTATAATTTTAATGCTCAAAAACCTTGGAAATTACATTTTTCAGTGTAATCCATTCATTCAGCCGTATAGATGCAGGGAAAATTTCCTACTAGTAGCTTAACAAAGCATAACACTTCTGTATCTATAGCCTAGAGCTAATAGCTAAAATGTTCACTGAGCTTTAAAGGTTACAGAGAAAAGCTCTACAACCCGTTTAACTCCTTTTTTTCTGTTGAATTTCTTTAACGTTTAACTAAGTGATCATCTAAAAAAGCTAAGCAGTAGAAAAAACAAATATGCATTCACGCTAATTCTTACGCTTTCCTCTTAAAACTGACAGCTGTCTACTAAACCCTAAATGATTTGTAATTTATGTTCAAGCTACTTAAGATGGAATATAAAATATGTTTTAGCATTATAAAGAGGTAAATATCAAAATATCAATTTAATAGCAAAATACACTGACAAATATGAACAACATGTAGGTAAAGATGACGTTTTAATGTCCTCTTACCTGATGTGACAGAAGCTGAATCTGAGATTGCCTGTGTAGAGAAATTTATATTGCCTTTTGTAAGGTAGAGTAACAAACTACAAGATGCCAAAATTTTCAGTCCTATTCTCTATAGAGCCTGTTAAGGAAAATGCTGCAACTACACACAACCAGACTGTAAATGAATGTACAGATGATCTAAGTATTGACTATTACATGTGACTAGAGTGTGTGTATGTGTTTGTGTGTTTGAACGAGTGCACACCCAATAAGATTAGAGGCATCTATTTTGCTGTTTTAATGGGGACCAATAAGCAGAGCTGCCTCCTGTAGAATTGGTTTATATTGCCTTCTTCATTTCATGAGGACATAAAACACTGGGTTCATTTCTCTCTAAACCTGCTCCTACTATGTTAAAATTCTTGAAAGCAAGGCTTTCATTTTCATTGCTATACAGATTATGTCAAGTTTTATTTACCACTTGCGTTTAACTGTCCATCTACTCTTCCTCTGTTAAACAAACCCTCTATGTGTCACAGTCTGGGTGAGTAGCTGGAAAATTCCACTTTTCTCCTGAGTCACCTAGTATCCGCTCCTGGGCAGGGCTACCATCCTCTCACCTGTTCTCCACAACTGGAGCTGGTTTTGAGACAATCAGGTCGGGAGACTTAAACACCACATTGACGTCCCCTCATGGCTAGTTTGTCAACTATCCAATGTTGGTATGCGGCTCTTATGACCTATGCTTTTGTCGTTAAGAACTTTACTCACCTTCTTCTCTTGTGCTGTAGTTACCTGGAAATCCACTCGACTTAGTGCTGTGGCTCTAGCCCACCTCCCACACTCCTAGATAATTCACTGTCTCGCTTGGAAATCTCTCAGTGCTTCACCTGGCTGCCCTCCTGCCACCACCACTCATCAGAACCTTTGGAACTGAGGTCAGCCCTCTCGTACCATTCTGCTCACCGGACTAACATCACCTCCCCGCAAAGCTCATCTCTCTCCACCTGCAAGTAAGCAGTCAGTTTACTTATAGTCACCATCTCCGGCACTCAGTAGCCATTACCACACTAACCCCTTTCTCCTCTCTCCTCAGTGTGATCACTAGACATTACCTGCCACGCTCCAGTCCCCCACCTCTGGTTCAATTATCCCCCTCTTGGTCCACGCCTAGGTTGCCACATCCCCACACCAAGTTATCCCACACCACGCCATGTCAGTCCTTGTTGTTATTGTGTTAACATCTAGTCAAACAAAAGTTCTTAATCTTTCTTATTAATGTGCTCTCTCCTTTCTGATTTATTTTTAGTGCTGATTGGCTGCAGAAGGCTCACCACACTGTTATAAAGCCAGAGACGGTGGAGCATAGTTGGGTTCTCCCTCACCTCCAACCCTAAACCTAACCATCAAAATAACACAGAAAACAAACACTGAGACAGAGACTGAGATATACAAAACAAGGAGCAGGAGAGTCCCATTGATCCAGGAGGGTGAAGGAGGCCAGAAAGGAGGGAAAGAAAAACAAGAGCTTTGGCCAGAGGCTCAGAACCCTTGGATTGCAGTTTAGGCTTTGGCTTGAGGTTCTTTGGAGACACTGGAGGATTCTCTGGAGGTGCTGGAGGGCACTTTGGAGGATTATCTGGAAGAAGTAGTCTTCTGGAGAAGACTCAGGAAGATCTGGGGGAGGCTGGAGCTTTGCTGGGCTCACAGCTGACTCTAGAGGCTGGGTTAGGACTGTGGGAATACCCATCCATTTCCTCTGTCAGTTGGGGCTGTTGTTAGGGTCTAGCCTTCCTCACTGAATAGATGTGGGTGCTGAGGAAGACTGGATCTTTGCTGTCCTTACTCTGGAATCAGGTAAGTTTAAGCTGGATCTTACTTGCCCCACCTTTGGAGTTGGTATGGGCTTGGGATTAAGCTGGGTCTTAACCATCCTCACTCTAGGAAAAGGCTAAATTGAGCTGGACCTCGACCACCCTTGCCCACCCTTGCCCTTGGAATAGGTACGGGAGTGGGGCTAAGCTGGGTCCTAGCCATCCTCATCCTGGAAAAAGCTATGATATTAGAATGCAAGTAGCTAGAAAGACCTTGGTCACCCCCCCACCCCACCCACCCCAGGAAATGGAATGAGAATAGGGACCCTATCTGCCCTCTCTCTGTCAGTGGCTACAGGTGCAGGCTTAGATAGGGTCCTGACCACCTACTACCCTAGGGACCAGGACAGATGCAGGGACTACCAGGACCCTCATTGCCCTAACTTAAGGAACAGATAGGTGTGTTTCTTTTCATGCAGTCTAGATAATGTTTCTGTTGTAGGTGTCACTGAAACCATTTCCTTCAACTTCAAGAAGTTTGTCATTTTGTATGGTATTACACAGACTGAAATGAAATACTGTTTCTCACCAGCCTCTACAGTGCAATAGTCAGTACAAATTAAAAAGTTTAAACAGAGCAGTAAAAAGGCAATAATAAATCCTTTCCTGTGGAAGAAGAGTCATGATTCATAAAATACCTCTTTTGTAGATTGGTCAGATGCTGCCAACACCACCCTTGTTTGGGGAACATGCCAGGGAAATCCTTGGTTAACGTTTATTCCAATCAACAATCTTAGGGAAAATAAATTCAGATAACAGAAAGATAACCTGGGTATGTTGCATGAGCTTCATAGTATAGGGCCCTGGTAGTCCTACCTTGTCCACCACTACAAGCCAGATTCCCAAGTCTTTACTGGTTTGTTGGAGAACTGCTATCACTGACCTTTGGGCCTATTGTTGCTGTTGCTCTCTCTTTGTGTACCTGGTCTGTCACAACTGAACAGAGCGATTCGGAGTAGACAAATTAAGAGTTTTTCAGCCCATGTTTTCTATTTGCATGCAACATGTAGCATAGATAACCTATCCAAAAAAAAATAATAACAATAATAATAATAATAATAATAATGATAATAATTAAAAGAAAAAAAAGAAGAAGCTTGAATTCAAATATGAAAAACAAAGACACACCACATAATGACAACAGGGACACATTTATACTTAACCTCCATGTTTCTTTTAATTTATTAACTTTTTTTAAGAAGGTGCTTGGCACCAAACTGCATTATTCTCATACATTTCAAGAAATACAGCTTTACAGAATACAGTGATATAGAAACAGGAGTGCAGAGGGCTCTGCTTGACTCAGATTGTCAGACGATTGACAGCTTGAGCCTCGACAAGTAGTTCCAACTTCTCTCTATAATCCTCAGTGCATATGAAAATTAAAGCAGATAAATGCTTTCATGGCACAGGTAAGACAGTTATGTTGGATGGTTCCATTTTTTTAACTCACAGAAACACTTCTTTCAAGTTACCATATAAATAATCACCACAGTAATTATTGCTGACGCATAAAATGGTAAAATTATAAGTTGTTCCATGTCAAATGTGATGATGATCATAACAGGTTCAATGGGTTTAGACTGGCAACTGGAAAGAACAGCCTATTCGTTTTGGAAGATTTTGAAGTAAAGAAAAAAAAAAAAAAAAAAAAAAAAAAAGTGGTTTTCAAATCTTCTCTTGTTCTGCCTTGAGAGACAAAAACAGTTTCAGCCCATGCAGCCCTAAAATAAACGCATACTGAGCTTTAGAGTTTCATAAATCTTATTCTATATGAAAATATAAAGAAGTAAAGCAATAATGCAATATGTATATAAATACACACAATTTGCAAAACCACTTGTGACAGTGTTTCAGTTAAATTATACTTGGAGGATGCTGGTGAGTCCACAACAACAGCTGGATGGGCTTATTTGCACATCATTCAGTTCATGTCATCTTGTAGCAGAGGGTCCCTCTCTTCAGCTGAACTACATTTGATTCCATCCGGTAGGTTGCTTTGGCCAGGTTGATTAGTCTGTGTTAGGAACAAAATAAAAAGGTTATTAGGTGAATAATAAAATCACCCTGTGGTCTAGTCATGGCCAACCTGAAAAGGTTAGAAGTTTGAAGAAATTGTTGATAAATCAATTGGTTGGATGAAAACAAACAAACAAACAAAAACCCATATAAAAGACTTTATAATATCCAGGGGCATTTGAGCAGACACTGTATTCTCTGGAGGTGCTGGAGGGCACTTTGGAGGATTATCTGGAAGAAGTAGTCTTCTGGAGAAGACTCAGGAAGATCTGGGGGAGGCTGGAGCTTTGCTGGGCTCACAGCTGACTCTAGAGGCTGGGTTAGGACTGTGGGAATACCCATCCATTTCCTCTGTCAGTTGGGGCTGTTGTTAGGGTCTAGCCTTCCTCACTGAATAGATGTGGGTGCTGAGGAAGACTGGATCTTTGCTGTCCTTACTCTGGAATCAGGTAAGTTTAAGCTGGATCTTACTTGCCCCACCTTTGGAGTTGGTATGGGCTTGGGATTAAGCTGGGTCTTAACCATCCTCACTCTAGGAAAAGGCTAAATTGAGCTGGACCTCGACCACCCTTGCCCACCCTTGCCCTTGGAATAGGTACGGGAGTGGGGCTAAGCTGGGTCCTAGCCATCCTCATCCTGGAAAAAGCTATGATATTAGAATGCAAGTAGCTAGAAAGACCTTGGTCACCCCCCCACCCCACCCCACCCCCAGGGAAATGGAATGAGAATAGGGACCCTATCTGCCCTCTCTCTGTCAGTGGCTACAGGTGCAGGCTTAGATAGGGTCCTGACCACCCTTACCCTAGGGACCAGGACAGATGCAGGGACTACCAGGACCCTCATTGCCCTAACTTAAGGAACAGATAGGTGTGTTTCTTTTCATGCAGTCTAGATAATGTTTCTGTTGTAGGTGTCACTGAAACCATTTCCTTCAACTTCAAGAAGTTTGTCATTTTGTATGGTATTACACAGACTGAAATGAAATACTGTTTCTCACCAGCCTCTACAGTGCAATAGTCAGTACAAATTAAAAAGTTTAAACAGAGCAGTAAAAAGGCAATAATAAATCCTTTCCTGTGGAAGAAGAGTCATGATTCATAAAATACCTCTTTTGTAGATTGGTCAGATGCTGCCAACACCACCCTTGTTTGGGGAACATGCCAGGAAATCCTTGGTTAACGTTTATTCCAATCAACAATCTTAGGAAAATAAATTCAGATAACAGAAAGATAACCTGGGTATGTTGCATGAGCTTCATAGTATAGGGCCCTGGTAGTCCTACCTTGTCCACCACTACAAGCCAGATTCCCAAGTCTTTACTGGTTTGTTGGAGAACTGCTATCACTGACCTTTGGGCCTATTGTTGCTGTTGCTCTCTCTTTGTGTACCTGGTCTGTCACAACTGAACAGAGCGATTCGAGTAGACAAATTAAGAGTTTTTCAGCCCATGTTTTCTATTTGCATGCAACATGTAGCATAGATAACCTATCCAAAAAAAAATAATAACAATAATAATAATAATAATAATAATGATAATAATTAAAAGAAAAAAAAGAAGAAGCTTGAATTCAAATATGAAAACAAAGACACACCACATAATGACAACAGGGACACATTTATACTTAACCTCCATGTTTCTTTTAATTTATTAACTTTTTTAAGAAGGTGCTTGGCACCAAACTGCATTATTCTCATACATTTCAAGAAATACAGCTTTACAGAATACAGTGATATAGAAACAGGAGTGCAGAGGGCTCTGCTTGACTCAGATTGTCAGACGATTGACAGCTTGAGCCTCGACAAGTAGTTCCAACTTCTCTCTATAATCCTCAGTGCATATGAAAATTAAAGCAGATAAATGCTTTCATGGCACAGGTAAGACAGTTATGTTGGATGGTTCCATTTTTTAACTCACAGAAACACTTCTTTCAAGTTACCATATAAATAATCACCACAGTAATTATTGCTGACGCATAAAATGGTAAAATTATAAGTTGTTCCATGTCAAATGTGATGATGATCATAACAGGTTCAATGGGTTTAGACTGGCAACTGGAAAGAACAGCCTATTCGTTTTGGAAGATTTTGAAGTAAAGAAAAAAAAAAAAAAAAAAAAAAAAAAAAAGTGGTTTTCAAATCTTCTCTTGTTCTGCCTTGAGAGACAAAAACAGTTTCAGCCCATGCAGCCCTAAAATAAACGCATACTGAGCTTTAGAGTTTCATAAATCTTATTCTATATGAAAATATAAAGAAGTAAAGCAATAATGCAATATGTATATAAATACACACAATTTGCAAAACCACTTGTGACAGTGTTTCAGTTAAATTATACTTGGAGGATGCTGGTGAGTCCACAACAACAGCTGGATGGGCTTATTTGCACATCATTCAGTTCATGTCATCTTGTAGCAGAGGGTCCCTCTCTTCAGCTGAACTACATTTGATTCCATCCGGTAGGTTGCTTTGGCCAGGTTGATTAGTCTGTGTTAGGAACAAAATAAAAAGGTTATTAGGTGAATAATAAAATCACCCTGTGGTCTAGTCATGGCCAACCTGAAAAGGTTAGAAGTTTGAAGAAATTGTTGATAAATCAATTGGTTGGATGAAAACAAACAAACAAACAAAAACCCATATAAAAGACTTTATAATATCCAGGGGCATTTGAGCAGACACTGTATACATTCAGCCCCAATAACTGGGCAATAAATGACTGCTTAGACTTTTCTGGATAGTCCAAGGCAGCAGTAATATGAAAAAGAGTAGCCACTGCAACTGCAAAGGGTTAAAACCTCGTCTGACAAACACACTGCCATCTATCCATCCATCCAGCTCTCCTCTCCCTTGCCACCTCCTCTAGCTTGGGACAAGCACACTGAGATATTCCGAGGAAACACAAAAAAAAATATATTCTCTCAAGCGTGTCTTGGGTGTCCGCATCTTTATCAGATACTGAAACCACCTCAATTGGCTCCTTTCAATATGGAGATCAGCAGCTCTACTCTGAGCCCCTCCTGGATAGCTCCTCACCCTCTCTCTAAGGGAGAGACCACCCACTCTTCTGAAAAAGCTAATTTGGCAGAAAGCTGCTTGTATCTGCAATCTTGTTTTTTTGTTCACTACCCAGAGCTTGTGACCATAGGTGAGGGTAGGGACGTAGATTGACCAGTAAATTGAGAACTTCGCTGACGTACTGGTACAGTATCCACATCCATGTAGCCGCAGCTACAGTGATGTGGATTATTATTTTGCAAATTGGAAAAGGTCAAACATCAATATAATAGTACTAGTACTGGGAATTAAAACAGTGTTAATGAAACTGAGTGTGGTCACATTTTGCATTTTCCTAATCAAAAATTCCAGGAAAAGATTCAAATAAGTAATGTTAGGAAAAACGTAATATAAATCCTTGATTTTTATTCCTTTCACTTTCATTAAAGTCACTGTAACACTATAATAAAACAAAAATGAAGACATAAAACACATCAAAAAAGCCAATAAATACCTTTATGCTCAATAACATTGTGCCATGTACCTGAACAAACACTGCTAGGAACTCTAAATCCATGTAGACACTATATTCACTAATTACAGATTACTTTGAATCTGCCACCCGGTCGCGTGCAGAGTTTCCAGGCTCCAGCTGCCTATCTGACCCTTTAATTTACAAGCAGGTCATATGTCAATCAGTAGTATCCTTTGCTCTTATTGGCAGTTTCTCCAGCATAAATTTCACCTGTAGTCGCTTTAAGTCATTGAACATCATTCACTTTCGACGATCTCTGTTTACCACAAGTTGCTTCCAATATGTTCGCTGCTTAAGAAAAATCTGTCCCCAGTTTGGGACAGACTGTGGCTGTAGCTGTCTGTAGGAGGTAGAGCAGGTCAGCTGCTGATTGGAAGGTTTGTTCGACCCCTGGTTCCCCCAGTTTGCATGCCAAATATCTTTGGGCAAGATACTAACCCCGACTTCCTATCCAATGCATCCATTGGAGTATACATGCGTATGAATGACAGTTATCTATACTTTCAGTGCTTTCTAACAGTGCTTGTGTGAATGGGTATGTATGGGTGATTGCGGCGTGTTGTATAGAGCACTTTGAATACTCCAAGAGAGTAGAAAAGTGCTATATAAGGCTACGTCCACACTAATGCGTTTTTGTTTGAAAACGCATCATTTTCTCTCTGTTTGAACCACCCGTCCACACTGAGACGGCATTTTCCTCAAGGAAAAACGCAGCGATTTGGAAACGCTCTCGAAAATGCATACATTTCAAAACGGAGCTGTCCTGTCACAGTGTGGACGCTCGAAAACGCAGACTTTCTAAAACGATGACGCATTTTAGTCATGTAATGCAGTCATGCGACCAATTAAAGATAGCGGAGTGCATTATACAGCAGTTGTTTTGATTGCTCTCAATTTTGACAGCCCTAAAAAAGATTAATATCAGTTTGTACATGCTCCAGATATCTTTTTTTCACATTCTTTAATTCTCACTCGCTTTTGTGCATGCGCAGGACTCAAACGTAAGCGTTTTCAGCCATTTCAATGTGCACAACTCTGTGAAAACGACTGAAAACGCTAGTGTGGACCCGGAGCATTTTCAGACGAAAACGCAGTTTTCAAATCTATCCGGGCTAGTGTGGACGAAGCCTAAGAATGTGTCCATTTACCATTCCCAGCTTCCTGATGACCTTAACACCTTCTACTGCAAATTTTAAAGACAACCATTCACACCTCCCATCTGCTCATACCTACAGAAAAAGACTACCTGCAGCCCTTACAACCCTCACACCTCTCTCCTCTGACCCGTTACTTACTAAAGATCTGTGAGGAGGAAGTGTGTTCCTTCTTCCAAAGAAAGAGTTTTAAAGAGTTTAATGACATGCCAATTTTTGGTCCTCATGAACATGCTTAAAACAAGTACAAAGACACAGGTTTCTTTACATCTGTAGTTAGACAAAATGGTTTTTTTCATAATGGTTTTTTTTACCTATTTAAAAAAAAAAAAAAAAAAAAAAAAAAATCCCTTAAACTAGACCCAGGAAGTATTTTACTGATCACAATGCTGTAAAAGCCCAAAAAGGTGATTGTTCATCCATATTGTCATGGTTGAACTGGAATACTAAATACTCTATCAGTTCGAAAACCATAGTTTGACAGTTAGCTTTTCAGTCTAGGCAGAAAATGTGCTTTTATTGCCAAGGTGTTCTAGGTTTTAAAAAACTTTGAACGTAAATGAACAATACATTTATAGGGTACATGTGTTCACCTGCATGTGTGCACCCACCTGAAGTACTGATACTTTTCTTCTTTGTTTCAAGGCCATGTGAGCCTTTTACCGGCTCTTTCTGGGCTGCCTAAAAGATGACCAAATTGCCTTAAAAATCAGCCAATCCGAAAATTGAAATAGAGTAGGTTGCCAACGGGATTTTGATAGTCATTTGGGTTTTGAATATTAGACTGCTAGAGATTGTGTAGAGAGATACTGTAAGGATTCATGCAGGGAGTCATTTGAGGTGATAATTGATTTCACCATGCAATTAATCAAAGGGACATGCAGTTGGTTAATTTAGTCTTTTTAAAATGATCGGATACTTATGAAAATGGACACTGTCAGTTTGTTTACATGGAAGATTATAATTCAATGCAACATAAAATTAGAATAAATAAATAATAACAGTAATAATTTAATGAAAACTATCAAATCAAATCAAGTGCAAAAAAATGTTCAAGATCCAAGTAAAAAAAGTAGGTTGTAAAATCAAAGCCATAGTATTCGCATCAGAGAACCTAAAGCCAACAAATGTTTGAAGAAATTTGGATTGTTAACACCATTATATTCAGTGTGTACTTTCATGCTAATAACAAAAACCTGAAAGCATGAAATCTCTCCAATTTCAGGATATAAACCACACATCTTTTCCCCTCCATTCTAATCAGTCTTTAAAAACTCCATTCCAAAAATGAACTCAGTCACCACAGTTTAAATCAAATAATCATTTGATCTGGCAAAATGATTTAGGTTTGAATGAGTGAAAAGTTTTACACACCCCAACATTCTCAATAAATGTGGAGCTCACTGAAACATTTAAGTTAGACCGCTGCAAAATAAATAAACAAATTAATTAATTAACAAAAAAAAAAAAATAATTAAGTTTGATATTAACAACTGCCACTACTCACTTAATAACTTTACTGAAATCTGAACTTCTCAGCAAGTACACTTCAGCTCAAACAAAAAGGCAAACCACATTTTGGTGTTACATTTTGGGGCCAGTGTTGCTACTACCTTCTTGACTCTCATAAGCCTAGTGACAATTTTCATACCTTAACAAAATGGGAAAACAATTATCTAAACTGTTAAATGTAAAATAAGAAATAAATACATACATACAATATATGAAGAAATTGGGGGGCATGCCATGTCTACATTTAATTGGCAAGCAAAAAATAAAAATTAGCTTAGTATAAACGGCTACAGCTTTATATCTGGCAATACAATACCTACCTTTTCATGTGCGATCAAATCCAAAAAACTACTTGTGTTTTGGATTTGTTTTTTTAATAACCAAAACAAAAGACAATATAACATGATGACTCAACACAAGACTTTTTCCCTTATGCTTACTGACAAGCACTACTGTTTACTGTGCCACACCTAATTAAGTCATAGCTGATATTTTGCATGGCATTAGTTTGAAGATCAACAGAAAGTAATAGTAATAATGTGATGGAGGTTACCACAGTAACATGAATCGATGTTGAGTCAGTCGGGGCGGGGGTGGGGTGGGGGGGTTAGATATCAAGGTAATGATTCTGTCACATGAATGCCAGAAAAGGAGCAGAAGTGAATGCAACTGATCGAGATACTTTATTAATTTACTAATTAATATTAATTACTACCAATTTACTTTTTTCTCTGTTTATTTACTTATTAACTAATTTACAAATTTTAATCCTGAAACTCAGTGAGAGCATCTTCAGGGCTTGCTTTCCTACTCCTTTTCTTTCATCGCTGTAGGGAAGAAAAAAAAAAAAAACATAACAAAATGCAACGTGCAGTTAAACAAGATAACATGCTGGCCTGAATCCTGTGTGGCAGCTTTACCTTCACTTTGTGATACACCACAGTAGCAACGATGATGGTTGCCAGACCAAGCCCTATGAGGATGTACTGTAGGTATTCCAAAACAGTAGGTAGAACAACCAAGTTTGTACGGAATGTATTGACGATGGGGCCATCAATATATCCGTTCTGAAGAGGATAAATAAAACATTTACAACATTTTAATTTAAACAGAGAACCATTTTGTAGAATTTTAATCTGTGAAAAGAATGCAGAAGAATAGATGTAAAGACACTACATCATCTATATCATTAATAACTCACCTCCTCAAACCAGATCATAGGCATCACCACATCAGAAATCTTTCCAGTTTCACTAGAAGGACAAGGACATTCAGCTTTACACTCCAAGGTTACATAGCAAATGGTAAGAAAGGCAGGAAATATCTAAGACCCTTTCATATTTAATGATCACAACATATAAAACAATACATGACAATGTCTCTGGCGTGATAGTGGTTAAGGGAATAGTTTCTTACGTAATTCCTGAGACTTTTTTCATGTAGAGGTTCAGCTGCAGGCGGATGGACACATTCAGAGGGACACCTGTTTGCTGCAAATAGACAACAAAAATATACAGATCTCACACTGGGAATAAAAAAAAGGAGGGAATTACACCTCAAACACCATAAATGTGCTGGAACATTTAAATCTCCAGGTAACAATTAAAGATATGGTCACATAATTTTAACAATAAACTCAAGGAGGAATTGTTCTGTTTGACTGGTTCATCTGAGGGTGGATTCACATAACTGCTGTTCACTTTTAGCTTCATATTATTTATTTCTAATCTCTACAAAATGGCCTCAAGTAATTTTAACTTTAAAAGCTTTGCCAAACTCAATGTGGGTGAGCCTACAAGCCATTTCCAGTACAGGACATTTTGCATAGTAACTTGAAGCTGAAAGGAACCATTTACTTTTTGAACCCACAGAAAATTACATGTAGCCTAGGCACAGACAGCACTTGCTTTACTCTCTACATGAAAAGAAGTGCTTGAAAGGAGAAAACATGGTCTGCTACACTTAAAAAAAAAAAAAAAAAAAATCTATAGATCTATACACACTGAAAAAAAGTCTCCTCACTAAAAGAAGTGTAATACAATTATCTCAAAAGGCTCAGCTGACAGATTGCAGTGATTTGTAGTGAATCAGCTTTGAAAAGCTAAATAAATAAATATATATGGTCCAGCTTTTCTATTACATTTTGTGAGTTAACTAAACTGTCAAAATATTTTAATCTACTGCTATACACAATTTTCTCATCTTTTATTGACATTTTTTCCAAGAGATTTTAGCTCAATGTGTCCATAAAACAAACTACAAAGTTCACTTCCAGACATGTGGCTCTGATAAAAAGTTAATATGGGCTGAAGGCAGGAGAAAGACGACAGCTGAGGATAGACAATAGGAATGCAGCTGTTGGCAGAGCCAACAGAACAGAACAGAAGATCTAAAAGAAAAATGTGCATAATATACATGTATGACAGAAATGAGTGCCATACATTTTATTGTAATGCTAAAGTTATATTTTTTTAAGTCACGTGTCTCATGTAACATTACATTTTCAAAAATACCACACACAAGTTCCCTATCATTTCCTTGATATTTTATGTCAGCACAAACTAAATGTACCAATCTCTTAAGATTCAAATTTCTGGCACTGAGAGAAAGAGAAGAAAACTAAGAGATAAAACCAGTGTCCTCAGTGCCATGTTCAAGAGTCAGGATACAGAGCCATAAAAATCCCAAGCCATCTGATGTTTCTTAATTATTAACTTAAGTGTCAATGTTGCCCTGCTGAAATCCATTGAACATCTTGTGAGCTTTTATCCGGACAGTAAAAACTCTTTCACTATCAATACTGACTTTTTATTGGTATCATAGAACGTTTTTAATAACCCTTTAACTGACAAACAACAGCAGTTATACAGGAATAACCCAATTTCCAATTACCTTATCTTAATGACCGTTATAGAAAAAAAGATTGTATTAGGAATTCAAGAACAAAATGTACCAATTGTAGTGTTTTAGCAAACTCAACATTTAACATTAGCAATAAAGTTTAAAGACAATGTAATTTTTAAAAGTTGATTATAATACCTTAATGCATAAATGACTTTAAATGTAAAAATATGTTGTACATCTTTTCATAATAAATAAAAAAAAATCTAAAATAATCAGAAAATAATAGTCTCTGAAAAAATCTCTTAGCAGCAATAAAAAAGAAAAACACTTTTTTAGAGTGAAAACATGCTTTTTATAGTTAGTTTTATTAAATGTTCATTTGTTTTTATTGTAAAGAATTAAAAGCCATTTTCTAACAATATTATAATAACAATATTTTCTAATAAGGAAGAGTTCAATTATGTTTTTGATTAAAATGTAATCAGCATCAGGAAATGGTGACAAATGCAAATTATCTAATGAATCCATCAAATTGAGTAAAACCTTGCAATTCATGAGAATCACTCAGCAGCACAAAGTGAAAATGATGATATTCAAGCTCTTGCAGACTTCTTTGCCTGTGAATGTACTGTTAATTGTTTTTTCATTAAGATATTTAAATAAATAACTTTTTTTATGTTTATCAAATCACTATCTTTGCTCTTAAATAACATGGGGCCTTAAGTAAAGAGTGACTCTTCACAGGTGCAGTATTGCCTTTCCCAATCTTCTTTAAACCGCAGTTTTAGCTCAGAAGATGGCCTATAACCATCTTTGTTCTTATATAAATTCATCTTTAGATGAAGAAAGTGCCATTTCTTGTTTTCAAAATTTACACTCTTAGTCACAACAACAAACTAAACACTATACTTAATGGAACCCCATGCCGACTGATGTCCCTTTATTATTAACTTGATATCAACGTGGGCTTGATGGAATCGACTGAACAATCTTGTAAGGTTTAATCTATGAAGCAAAAATCATTTCTGTATCAAGTGTGATTTTTTTATTTTATTGAAGCAAAAGATAATATGGAGAAATAATCCAATTTCCAATTACCTTATCACAACCACAGCTATCACTAAAAACACTGCAGGTGATTTTTACACAGGCAGAGTTGCATAAGGAATGACACATGGGAATATCTTTTTAGTCTTATCAGTCATTGGCTTTTTCTGTACTGTAGCACACAGGTTACTGCGTGATTGTACTGTCATAAAACTATATATCAATTTTCCTATTGCTTTACCATCCAGAAAAATAAACATTAACTTTAAACCTCATCCCCTTAGCTTACCTCTTTATCACTGCTATTTTCCATTAGTGATGACTGAATGATTGCAATGTGATAACACTTCTTTTGTACTCAAAGGAAACTAACTTTAAGTGTTTGAGAAAGACTGAGAAGGTGACTAAGACTTAGATCTTTTCTACAATACAAGACCAACAGTTGGATCTACGTAAGTGATTATGGTACGATACAACCTTTAATCAAAATCTTCCACAAATTTGCTATCAGGATGGCCTCTTATAGGTTAAATGTCAAAATGCACCCTACATGTTTCTCTCTGTGCCATAAAACTTGACGATGACAAATAAAAAGGTCTATGATATGCAAGAGTCCAGCTACACTCGTGATCACAGCAGGTTTCAAGGACAACGGGGCTGACTTCTAACATCCTTGCAAAAATATTGCAGACTAATGACATTCATTTTAAATATAAGCCAGTTTACAAAATGTTACACACTTTTCATTGATCACAAATGCACTTTCACTTGCGAGTCTTGCAAGTTTGTCTGTTCCAAAATAAAATCAAATTTAAAAAAGAGTTGCAGTTTAAGTTTGAGTCTTCACAGTAACATGAAAGCATAAATTAAGTAATACGATTTCTAATAAGCAATGGGACGAGATGTGTTTTTAAAAAAAAACAAACAAACAAAAAAAGCCCACAAATAATTACTGCATTCAGTTTCAGTAGAAAATTGCTTATGTGCTTATGCTAACCTATGAGCTTTGAATCAAAATTATGATGACCAACTGTACACACAGTGTAGAGTTTTAATTACAGTTTACCATCTTTTTAAATGTCTACTTTTAAAACCCTATTTTGTCAACAGCAATTCACATTTTTTATTTATTTTTTTATTAAGATGTATTTTTAAACCATTTTACAATTATTAATTATTATATATCCTGTCCATATATGTAGCTATGTGTGAGTGCTGTGTGTGCTGTGTACTCACTGGGTGAATGTCTATGAAGAGGCCGTGCTTCTCCTCACTGGGATTAAGACCCTGCACGTAGTCCAGCAGCACAGGATCAGCATTAAAGAAGTGAGGATGAGAGATGAAAACTGGAGAGTCTAAAATATTCAAAGAATGGCAACATTAATCAACTGGACCATTGAAAAAAATCTATCAAGTACACTCACAACTCATGGCTTGTTGGCAATCCCTGCCATATCTCTAAGATCACATTGGTTTAAGTTAAGGATGTTTTCACACCTGTGGTGTTGTTTAGCCTGTTTAAATCAAACTGATTTGTTTGCCACTTGGTGTGGTTTGAACATGTGAACACAGCAATCGCAATGAAAAAAAAAAAAAAAAAAAAAAAGGTTGCTTTTGGGGTTTTCTTTGTTTTCTTTGTATTATTGTGGAGTCTTTACCTTACAATATGAAGCGCTTTGAGGGAAAAGTAAATGAACAATAGGTGTGAAAATACCCTAAATCCATTTAAAATTTATATTTCAGCAACGTTAGCCAAAGGGACAATAATTTTTGGAAACTTATGAGGTTTTTAGGCATTTTCATGCAATGCCTAACCTTGCATGAAAATGCTAGAAATTGCTCCAATTGCTGAGAACCACCGGCAAAAGCCAGCTCACATGGTTCTAACACTGTTTCGAAGCTCAACAGAGCGATTAGCTTTAGCCCCTTTTCCATTAGTGCCTGCTCTTATCGACTGTTTTCCACTCCAATCGAGTGCCATCGAATGTGCGTGGCCATCATCATAGCAACGCAGCTGAGTGTCCCATGATATAATGAGTATGTGACATGAAGGCTACAACAAAGGTGGATGTCGAGGCAACTATATACCTGCTGCTAGATCAGATTCGGGGACCACAGTGTTGTTTTTGGTAGCCACTTCCCTTGTTGCCTCGGGTTTCAAAATTGGCAGTTTTTATTTTCGTGGACAAAAATAAAATTTCGTGTTCTGTGTACACACAAGACAACTTTTTAAAATTCCATCTTTAAGAATTTTATTACCAAGAGCCTGTGAAAAAAAATAAAGAAATAACATAAATTGTTCCAGAAATGTCTTTAGACGAATCTACGAAAAATTCCAAAAAGTCTAGCATTTTGTCAGTGCATAGTTTTGTGCCATCAAGGTGATTCAAAAAGTGGTATTAACTGAAAAGTTAATAAGCCTTGGCATACCAACTTGTGTGTAGTGAGTTCTTATAAAGATGTTAGGAAACTGGACAGGCAGAGGACCAAATAAGAATAAAAAATAATCAGGGTTTAAAAACAAAACAAACAAACAAAAAAAAACAAAAAAAAAAAAAACAAAACAAAGAACGACTCGACAGCAGACAATCATTATCTAAAAGTCATGCCCTTATGACATAGGAAAAAAAAAAATCCAGCAGAGACCTTAGATGGGACCTGAGAAATACATCTGTACCATGAGCTAACTGAAAATCAGTGGCAACAGGTTTCATGGAGTGATTAATCTAAATTTGGGATTTCAACACCCCAAACTTCCAACACTATTGTACTAATTTCGTATTTTTCATTTTTCAAAATATAAAGAAATGGGTAGTGGCTCAAGACTTTTACACAGTCAAAGTCTGTTAGCCATTTTAAGACCTTTCTAATAACCTCTGGGAATGCTATGATGGAATTAATATTTATTTCTCCTACACTGATCATCATTACTCACTGTGGCGGCATGTGCTAACATTGAGGAGTCCAGACTGTCTACAGGGGCAGAAGCCTTCATTGGGAGCATAATCTGTCCCATTGGCAAAAAGGGTCTTGGGTGCAACATATCGATATAGAGGGATCCCGTACATCTCTCCAGGACGCTGATAAACCAGCTCCATAGACCTGGAGAAACAATGGGTAAGTATATGAAGGAATAATGGGAGAGGCAGAATTGAGAAAAAGTACAATTCTGCAAAGCATTTTACCTGCAGGCGTCAGGGCTGTAGAAAGGCAAAGTGCTCTCTTTTGTCATGAAAGGAGGCCACATCTGCCCAGCTGTTCCATTGATCATGTTAGACTGAGCAGTCCTCCAGTACGGCAGCTGTCACCAAAGAGAAAGAGGCCAGTTACAGTGTGAAAAATAAAATGGTGTGAGGTGAAGACAAAAAACAGCAACAAAACACAATCTGCTGGCATCATACCTCTGTCAGACCATTCCAAGAGTCCACTCTGTGGACTTTTCTAATGTCATCTTTTCCAGTAAAGACAGTGAACAGGCCAGTGTTGGAGTTGTTGAACTAAAGAAAGCATAAAAGGCAGACACCTTTCTTTACCTGCTCAAAGAAATTTCATGCCAAAGACAAAACTGTTCTTTAAACTGAAACTATTATGCTCATAGTAATCAGATAGATAGAGAGCATAACGAAGCATTTCTAATAGTTACCTCTGAAAAGAGGCCAAATTTTCCTGATGTGGGAATCATTCCTGGCAGGTATTGATTTAGAAAATCCACTAGTCCACTGTCATAACCCCACATAAGCTCCCCTACAGGCTTGGTCAGGAAGGCACCTTCTTTAAAAGTTTTAAAGGTTGCACTCATCATGAGGCGCAGCACGTAGGGCAAGTTTTCCATCATCACTGATGCACCCTAAAATTACAGAAGCCACAGGCAGTGAAAAAGCAGAAAACTGAGGAAATTATTGAACCAAACAATAAGAAGTGAGGAGGTGGCAACAATGTCTTACCAACACCAACATGTTTGGAATTGTGACAACATCAGACTCGTTTCCAGCAGACATGGAGGGCTCGAAGTGGTACTGTCTGTATTCCCTGTAGGACACTGTACCATTGGGATGGAACGTAATGTTTTCCTTCTGACACTGCTTTCTGGAAGAAAGGTAATATGTCGACTCAAAACCTGTGCTTCAAGTCCACCTCTGTACACACATCTTAAGGGTTAATGGATTCAGTTATAGACCTCAAAACATCAGACACAGAAAAGACAACAAACCATAAAAAATAAAAAGCTCTTCTGGTGTCTCTGTCTTGTTGCAGCTAAATCATTTTAATTTATTTCTGGAATGTCCTGAAAATTGTTTTCAATAGAAGAGTCTGAAGTGGTCTACCATTTGCAACCTCTCTCCTTTAAATAAGAATCACATCCTTCCAGAATGTTTTTTCCCCCCATTCAAATCCCAAGAGGTGCACAAAAGGTGAACACATGCTCTTGTGGACATGACCAAAAATATTGGACTGAAACATGCTCACTGTCATATTACAATATGTAAAAACAGTTTAGCCATATATTTAAAAAAAAAATGTATGATTCTTAAACACCTTTTGGATAGATATAAATTGTAGCTCATGCTTATAACGCTTGTTTAAAAAAATTTTTTAATTAGTTTTCACTTTTACGTTCGCTAGCTGGATAGGTTCAGAAGAAAAAAAATAAAGTTTTGGTTAAATTGGGTAAGGCTTCAGTTTAACGTTATCTGTTATACTGATGAATGGCATTCAATGAGATCTGTAGGTGGCAATAGTTGCAATTAACATCTAACCACCGATTCCTCAACCAGTTTCTTAAAGGCAAACAGGAGCAAAAATTGAGTATTTAAGATGAAGTTGTAAAAGAGATCCTGCTGCAATTTAAAACAAAAAATGTGGGGGTTTTTATTGTAGCAAGGGATGTAAACTCCTAGAACAGTAATAAGTCTATCGAAAGCAATTAAACAGTCATTATTATTGACATTAATAATAAATTTCTTTTGCTGGTGTCTTTCAAAAACACTCAAAGTCCACTTACTGCACATAATTAACAATATCATAAATTAGCAAAATAGCTAGAAAGATTTAAAATCCAGAAATAATGCACAAAACATAAACAGCTGGAGCACTGATTTTAACTGAGTCTAGTTTCATAATAACCTGTACAACATACACCTCCAACCCAGCATTATCTAGCCACCCTACACTATGCTATCATGGTCACTTAGCTCCAGTTTACCAATGAAGTTTCTTCCAGTAAAATGGACCTTTAATTCTTTTACATTTTTTAAAAACAGAAGTTTTCTGGGACATACAGAGTATTATACCATTCATAAAATTTCTAATTTATTAATATTATTATTAATTTTATCTAACTTTACTACAAAAAATAAGTACATTTGGAGTTTCACTGTAGCAAACTTTATTGAAGTTTAAGTATCTAACAATTAAAAGTTTTTAACTGATAGTTAAGGTTGTCCTCAGGAGTTAAATTGTGTACCTGTAAACATAAGGTCCTCTCTGCTCCACCATCGGCTTTTCTCCCTTCAGTATCTCAGCAGGATTGAGGACATTGAAGAAGTAGACCGACATAAAGAACGGCACAGGGATGTCTTTCCACATGGTGTATGTGAGATCATTCTTTGGATCAATTACTGTGTTCTGATGTGAAAGGGAGGGGAAAAAACAAAAGCAAAAGAATGAGCATTTTCTGGTTGGTTGGTTTTTATACATTTCCACAAACTAATAGAGAAAAAAAAAAAATCTGAATTCAAAGTGACACCTTCAAATTGCTTTTTTCTTATTTTATTTACCTAAAAGGTCCCAAATCCAGAGATTGTGGTTCATCATCTTAAAAGTTAAAAAACATTACATTTCATTATAATTTTACTCAATTATTTAAATTTAGGTTTTGTTGTTATAGTCACAAATGTTCAAATATGATATGATATGAACCTATTCCTTTTAAGAATACTTCTTCGTGCTGCTTCTTATGTAATTACTGAATTGAGTACGTTGAGTGATTAGTTAGAAAGTAAAAACACTATGTAACTGTATGCTTTTTGGACTTCTATAAGTGAAAAATGAAAATAAAATAATTGAATACATCCAGTCTTTGAAAATGCAGTACAGTTCAAACACCTGGTATGTAGAAATGCGTTATTTCTCACCATGTTTATATGTTTTGTAGCCTCATATTTAGCTCAAACAGGGTAGGATGACAGCGGTCTGCATGTGCCCTAACTGCAAAAGTCATTTACCTTAGTTTGCAACTTACAGAGTTAGCTGCTAACGGGCAAAAGCAGCACTGTGAATCGACAACAGAAGCAAAGCAAACTAAGGAAGTAGGCAATACTTTTGCACGTATTTTTCCCTATTCTGCACATTTAAATAATAATATTACTGGTATCGTTGTACCGGGATATATTGAGTGAAAAGAAAGTTGAAGAACCTCTGTTGTGATTTTTAATATGGAAATAAATGACATTACCAATAATAGTTTAGTTAGTTAATCAAATCATTTTACTAACATTGGGCATGCTTGGCTCTTTAAAAGCCTCAGAAAGTTTTTCCGGAGCTATTAGCATTGTTACTTAATCTGACTACATATATTTAGTGATTAGCTTATCTGCACGCGCCTGTTATCATTTACTGGTTAACTCTCGAGGCTCTTTGAAGTACTTGAGTCCTCGAGTACGATTAAAGGTGAATCTTGCTTGACTCAGCACATTAAAGCACAGGTTTAAAACATGCTAACTATCCGTGTCAGGACGTTTCTTACCTTTACTATTTGATCGTCGATGACTAATGGTACCACAAAACACATAATTGTGCCGAAAACCACCATCAGCACACCTGCCACTATGAATCCAATAGCGACTTTAGGTCGTTTAATTGCCATATTGACAGGCTATCAGTGAGTCTTCGTAGCTTTGTTTTGTCCGTGTTCTCACTTTTTGTCGGTAAAGATAAACGGAGTCAGCTTAATGACTCCACCAGAGTCTCGGCATGAAACAAAACTTATAATTAAACGTATATTTCCCCTGAGATCTCTGCGGGTCGCTCATCTCTCTGATCGATATTGTTGTGACCTGCTTTTTATTGTCGCTGAATTGCACAGTTTGACACGCCTACCGAGGATTCTGGGAAATGGAGTTCCCGCTCTCTATATCAGGTTGGGAAAGAACGCCTTAATTTTTCCAGATATGGCTTGCGATTCTTTACGTGTATTTTTATGTCTGGGTTTCCATAGAAATGAAAGCCATAACTAAAAGTTTAAGTAACTGCCAGATCTTTCAAGATGTCTCCCAAGTGGCAAGAGCTTTTGGTATGCTGTAAGCTTAGTGTATGCTTACATTCACTTTAGTATTAAAGGAGGAAAATAAGAAAGAGCTCAGAAATGAGCAGAGCTGCTGTAACAGTCTGCCACACACGAGGCGCGCCGGAAGTAACCATATTATTGTATCATTCAAGTACAATTTCAAAGACAGTCTGTGGTTACATACTTTTATTCAGATTTATTTGATATTCTTCAAGGAAAAATATTTTGCCACCTTTCATCTATAATTCTACTTTAATTTTAAAAGTTTAATATTCAGATCAAGTATTGCATTTGAGGATGTTTTTTTTAATTAACCGAACTCAGGACCTTCCTGCTGTGAGGCAACGGGGTGCTATGGCTTATGGCGGTCTGATCCTGAATATTAAGCAGCGTCGGGCCTGGACAGCACATGGATGGGATACCGCCCGGGAATACCAGATGCTGTTTTTATGTGTTAGGCTGGCAACCTGTGCAGAGTGTACCCTGCTTCTCGCCCTATGGAAGCTGGGACAGGCTCTAGCCACCCTGCGACCCTGACCTGAGTTGGATAAGCAGAAGAGAATGGATGAATTGATAGTCCATAAAAGCTCACATGAGGTTCAATCTCCTGCCAAAAAGATTTCTGCCTCATTTAGATAAAGCAGTGGGTCCAGATATAAGAACGTGTTTGAAGCAGCTTTTAAGAACACTTAAGAGCCTCCTTTTTTAGATTGCAGATGTTTTACTGGAAATATCATTCCATCTAGATAAGATAAGACTTTATTGATCCCACGGCGGGGAAATTTGTGCGCTACCTCAGCTCAGGTACAAATAGCAGGAGAAAAATATAAAAATACTAATAAAATAAAAACAAATACAAAATAAGGAGGATAATACACTATATACAACGGTAGCATACACAGTATGGGATTATGGATAGAGGGTTGTGGAAATATGCAAGACATAAATTTAACTCTTCTACTGCTACTATTACTATGTAAGTAATAGATATCTATAAGTATCTATAAGTATAGACATGTACACAGACACACACATGTACACACTAAATATACATATGTATACATATACATACACATATACCTGCACATATATGTATCTAAAATAGATAACTGTAGTCTGGACATGTGAACATTCAGCTAACAGATCATAAGTCAGTGCCATGATGTCTGCAACCTTCATGCTTGGAAAAATTGGTTCATCATTGGTGAAACATTGGTATTTTATTTTTTTGTTAAATAAAATTTTAATAGGAGTAAACAGACTTTATATGCAAATACCTGACACAATAAATATGTAGTCAAAGACAAGTGCTCTTTTTAGATAATAGATAAGCTATTTAAACACTCCATATACAATAAGATGGTTGCTATACCTGCAAATGTCAACCTGAATGAGTCTAAATCTTTTGTGAAGAAACTTTGCCTTTATGCAAAATAAAGAAAAACAAGAACTTATATTCGCTTAAGCAAAAGAAAAAAGACAAAGAAATTAAAATGGAACAGGAAATAAAAAGAACACCCTGATTATAAAACTCTGAAGTATTATAACAATAATACTTACCTTCACAACTTGGCTGCTTATTACTGTTGGTCCCACAATTACAGAAATTGCCCCAAAAATCAAAGTCAGACTGCCTGCCACTATAAATCCAAAAGCTACTTTGGATTTATTGATGGCCATGGTTGCTTCTTAGCAATGATCAGTGGTGTCTGATAATAAAAGAAGACACTGTTTTGCTCTTCTTGCTTCTGAGTCTGCAACCCAACAGGCTGAATGAGTGTGTGGTGTTTTAAAGCCAAGCCACTGGTAGTGATGTATTCAAAGGAAATAGCAGTTGAGTGAACAGCTTGAGTTTATTCTCCGCAGACCCCACCCCTCCTTGTATATGCACATCTTCACTACTTTCAGAGCACTACAAAAAATATATGGAAAAAAATGCAAAAAATACCGTGCATCCCAAAAGTATTGACAGCCCTTCACATTCCACATTTTTCCATGTTGCAGCCTTGTTCCAAAATAGTTTAAATCCATTCCACCTCAAAATTCTACAAGCAATACCCTACCCTAGTGACAAATGAAAAAAGCTGACGCTTGTAATTCTTGCAAATTTATTAAAAAGAAAAGAAAATATAACATGTTAAATGGACTGGTTCCTATATACACTTTACTATGATATCTGAGCACTCAAAATGCTTTATACAACTTGCCTCATACATACTTTTTTTCTATGTGTTTTCTACATAAGTTCTTTCTATCTAACATTCACACACATTCATACGCTGGTGAACACATGGGAGAGCAATTTGGGGTTAGTATGTTGCCCAAGGATATTAGACTGGAGCAACCAGGTATTGACCTCATCTGCCTCCTGAGCTACAGCCACCCCTAACATGTACATAAGTATTCACAGCCTAGGCTCAATGCTAGCACCTTTGGCAGCAATTACAGCAACAAGTATTTTTTGAGTATGATGCTACAAGTTTGGCACACCTATTTTGGGGCAGTTTCTCACACTCTTTTTTGTAGAACTTGTCAAACAAGCTCCATCAAGTTGGATGGAGAGCATTGGTTTTCAGATCTCTCCAGATATGTTAAATCAGGTTCAAGTCTAGCCTCTGGCTTGGCCACTCAAGGACATTCACAGAGTGGTCCCAAAGCCACTCCTTTGTTATCTTGGCTATGTGCTTAGGATCATTGTCCTGTTGGAATATAACCCTTCTCCTTAGTCCAAGGTCCAAAGCACTCTGGAGCAAGTTGTATCAAGCATAATGCTATACATTGCTGCATTTATCTTTCCCCTCATCATTCCTGCTGCTGAAAAACATTCCCAAGGCAAAATGTTGCTGTGCTTGGTTTCCTTCAGGCATGACGTTTGGTATTCAGGTCAAAGAGTTCAATGTTTGATTCATCAGACCAGAGAATTTTGTTTCTTATGTCTGAGAGCCTTTCAGGTTCCTTTAGGCAAACTCCAGGCAGGGTGTCATGTGCCTTGTAATTCAGTTCAATTAAATTTTACTTACATAGCACCAAATCACAATAACACTCACCTCAAGGTGCTTTTACTGATGAGTTACATTATCCGTTGATGGATAACGTAAAATGATGTGCTAATTGGGACCCTCAATGTTGCAGAATTTTTTCTGTACCCTTCCCCAGATCTGTGCCTTGATACAAACCTGTCTTGGACATCCACAGGCAGTTCTTTGGGCTTCATGGCTTGGTTTGTCCTTTAACATGCACTGTCATCTGATGGACCTTATATAGACCAGTTTATGCCTTTCCAAATTATGTCCAGTCAACTGAAATTACCAGAGATGGACTCCAATCAAGTTGTAGAAACATCTGACAGATGATTAGTGGAATCAGGATGCACCTGAGCTTAATTCTTAGTATCATGGAAAAGGCTGTGAATACTTATGTACATATTAGAATAGTTTTTTGGTTTGTTTATTAAATAAACATATTTATTAAATGAAACATATTTATTACATGAATTTTTAAGCAAACATTTTCACATTGTCACTACGGCGTAGTGTGTCTAATATTTTAAGGTTACAATTAATTTAATCAATTTTGGAATAACGCTGTACAAAATGTGGAACAAGTGAAGTGCTGTGAATACTTTCCGGATGCACTGTATATAAAAGATACATAGTCATCAGTTTTTGGTTCCTGAAGTCCATTTGTCAAGCTCAAGTTGACTGTTATTGCTCTTGCCATGCTGGTGTTTTTAGAATGGAGATGAAGAGCAGTCAGACTGTGAAACTGATACTGCTTATGTTATCACAAGCTTGTCAATCTCATTATTAGGTATAGTCTGTTTTATCTTCTTTTCTGACTCTGATGGGGGACACTAATTTACAAAATATACATCATGTTGTATTCAATAACACTTGAGAATAATAATTGGGACATAACAGAAAAATGTTTAATGTTAAAGATGCAACTTTTTTTTTTTTTTTACTTGATGTTCTTGAGTCTAGGAAATGACTAAAGACCTCACATTTTACAAATGGATAGTTCAGGGTTGTTTCACCAGATTTCTTGTGGAAAACATGAGGAACTTCCATCATTTCATTTTCTTTATCCAACTCAGGGTCACAGGGTGGCTGGAACCTATCCCAGCTACCATAGGGCGATAGGCAGGATACACCCTGGACAGGTTGTCAGTCTGTCACAGGGCTATCAGGAACTTTAAAAAATAAATAAATAAAACAATTGGTATGGGAAAGGGAAATGGAAGTAATTAAAGATTGAGGAAGACATTTAAACAGGATGCAAAACCCATTGCAGAGGTATTACAAAAGATCGTGCTCAAATACTGAAATGAAATGTCACAAATACGCATGACAAACAGGATAGAAGTTATTACCTAAGTTATTGTTTAAGGGCTTCTTATATTAAGAAGTCACTTAAACAATTAATTCTTATATTATTGAGGATGTGGAGGTGTCTTTTAAGGTCACTTCTGAATAGGCAGTACTTGTATGTGGAAATGTTCTTTAAGAGGAGGAAACAGGATTGGGCAGTGTTTCTGAGATTACAGCTATTGTTCAAAACTAACTATCCTGTTATTTTTCTGTTGATACAGTGTTTAAAAGATACAAGGTCACTTCTGAGAGTACATTTCCAGTTTGGAAGACCTAGTTAAAATAAAAAGGATAAGAAAAAGCTCTATTACTTTTTGCTTGCCATTATAATTAAAGTTGCCTCACTTTAGAATCTGATATTCTTTTTCCAAAATATATTTCATTTCAACAAAATAATTTATACAATTTCTTGATACAGACAGAAAGACAGGTTACATGGCATCAACACATGACATTACTGGTCTTGTTCAAAGACCAGTAATGTCATGTGGCTGCAAAAATTATAACAATATTATAATATACTACTACTACTGCTGATAATAATAATAGTAATAATAATAATAATATACACCTCAAGTGTAAATAAATTTGTTTACATTCATGAAACATTGTCAGTTAATGAAGCACCTGTACTTAAATTTATGTATTTCTTTTAATTGAGTCTCTTTAACATTGTATTTGTTGTCTGATGTAAAAGTGCTGTGTTATTTGTTGATAAACAGGTGCAACTCTTACTTCATTTTCTTAAAGACAAACAGCTAGATTTAGTTGGAAACAGTTGAATGACTGCCTACACTCTGAGGCAGTCGTACAACTGTTGACTGCCACAGAGGCCCTGAAGGATTAAAGTGTGTCTCCCTGACCCCTTATTTGACATTTGATCGCGCTCAAAGATAACTGAATCTCACCTTTATTTTACCTAAAGCACAATAATATTTTACCACTGCACCATCATTTACAACACAGAGTATGAATGGCCTGAGATGTGCTATAAAAAATTGTGCAGTTTTAAAAATCTCACTTTTTTCACATTAATCGTACTGTAAATACATGTGTGTTCCGATTTACAGCTCACACTGACTTTAAAAAGGCAGATCACACTGCACTGCAATGTCAGGATATGAAACATTTCAGTTGTGATATTCAATGCTGTACATCCATTTTTTTTATGGATTTGGTAAATTTGGATGATAAAGAAGTTCTTTCTTCCTGAGAAGACACATGATGTCTTCATACATAATGAAGGGAAAAAAGGCCAGATAGCCACAGACCACGACAGCTCCTCATCTGACTATGCTGTGAAATCTGTTGTCCTCATTTAACATTTCACAAGCAGGAATTGTATTCTTGCCTCATTCCTCACTAAACTTACTAAACTAAGCGTTTCCTCACATGCCTTCCATCCCAAATGCTGATGGTGTCTTTTAATAGAAGGAAGTTTAGAAAAAGATGCTTTGAGCTTCCCTAAAACATCATGTGTTTGCAATGTGATTTGTGTGTATTGCTGCCGTAACCATTATGGCTAATATCTGTCATTATAATGTTTTCTTTTTTCTCATGTTGCTCAGTTTTTGATAGCCACAGTTTTTGATATTTCACAGCTTTGGCCTTGTGTTTAAATGCACATATTCTGATCATGTACGAATCACATGGCACATGAAGTGTGTTTAAAGATTAAAATCCTGATTTTACAAATACATTGAATTTGTGGAAAAAAGAAAAAAAAAACAGTGTAACTGGATGTTTTGAAAACACTTAACACCAACCTACCTATGAATCATCATCAAGCACACAAAAAGGCACCTAACTCATGGAATGAAGCAGTATTGTGTCTATGCATAACAGATGACCAATTTGAAAGTTTGAAACTTGAGCTCTCTATAATTAGGAGCCTGTCACAAAAACATAATTTGTTCCCACTTTTTTATTTGACAGGCATAAAATGATATTTTTTAACCAACAAGGTGATTCCCAAAGAGTGGCTTATTTATGCTTTCATCACTTTTACTTTCCAGTGCTGTCAAGTTCATTACTGACATCACTAGTCTAGTCCAATCATCTTTCTGCCTGCCTTCTGAAAGAGTTATGCCACTGCCCTTGCCTCCATGTCTTCCCAGCACTTCACTCTGGTATCTGCTTCTCCCTCCTTCTCACTGGGCTGACCCTACAATCTTTAGGCTGCCAACATTTCTCCTAGCCCATGCTCTAAAATCCATCAAGCTAAAGACATCAGTTTAGTTTGCCTCCTGCTGCCTTCTTCCTAATCCTTCAAATGCCAATTTAGCAGCTGTGCTGAAGTCATCCGATCCTCAACTGTCCATCAACAAGTTTCTCATTGCTTTTGGAATTTTTCAAGACATAACCTGCTTGGTTTATCCTGGACACAGGCAAGAGTTAGATTCTTATTCAGTGCTTATCGGGGATATCCAGCCGAAATACAGCAAAAATTTGTTTTATCAGTATCGCAAAGCTTACTCCAGTAAAACTACATTTCCCAGTTAAACCCTTGAAATAAATGGTCCATCCTGGCCCCTGCTCTACACATGGCATAATTGGGCACCCTGCTTTGTTGTGTCCTAGACAGCGTTTTGAATCTTCAGCTCTGTTCAATCCATCTGCCCCCCCTCTGCTTCCATCTCCATCTGCTCTTGCTGATCATCTTGGGCAGCTGGTATTCCTGTTTAACAACAAGCGGCTTTGCAATAATTTATCTATCTCTAAATGGTAGCTGCTTTCACTGTTATGTCACCTGAATTTCACTATCCATGTAAATCAAATCAAATCAAAATCAAATCACTTTTATTGTCATATTCCCCGAGGTTGCTCCTTCATCTCTCTAACCCCAACCTTGATGAAATGCTGAAGAGGCAATTCATCCATTTGATTCAGCTGTTTTGGAGTAATGCTGCACCTAAAAGCTGCAGGACAGTAGCTCTTGACGACTGGAGTTGTGAACCCTTGGTCTATGATAAACTACCACACCCTTACCAGTACCTTTTTTAAGTCATATGGCCATAATCATATGTTAGCATGTATTCAGAGAGTTTATAGATTTTCAAATCTCTGCTTTTTCCTTTGAAACTAAAAGCTCTGTTTTCGTATACAGGGAGTGCAGAATTATTAGGCAAATGAGTATTTTGTCCACATCATCCTCTTCATGCATGTTGTCTTACTCCAAGCTGTATAGGCTCGAAAGCCTACTACCAATTAAGCATATTAGGTGATGTGCATCTCTGTAATGAGAAGGGGTGTGGTCTAATGACATCAACACCCTATATCAGGTGTGCATAATTATTAGGCAACTTCCTTTCCTTTGGCAAAATGGGTCAAAAGAAGGACTTGACAGGCTCGGAAAAGTCAAAAATAGTGAGATATCTTGCAGAGGGATGCAGCAGTCTTAAAATTGCAAAGCTTCTGAAGCGTGATCATCGAACAATCAAGCGTTTATTCAAAATAGTCAACAGGGTCGCAAGAAGCGTGTGGAAAAACCAAGGCGCAAAATAACTGCCCATGAACTGAGAAAAGTCAAGCGTGCAGCTGCCAAGATGCCACTTGCCACCAGTTTGGCCATATTTCAGAGCTGCAACATCACTGGAGTGCCCAAAAGCACAAGGTGTGCAATACTCAGAGACATGGCCAAGGTAAGAAAGGCTGAAAGACGCGACCACCACTGAACAAGACACACAAGCTGAAACGTCAAGACTGGGCCAAGAAATATCTCAAGACTGATTTTTCTAAGGTTTTATGGACTGATGAAATGAGAGTGAGTCTTGATGGGCCAGATGGATGGGCCCGTGGCTGGATTGGTAAAGGGCAGAGAGCTCCAGTCCGACTCAGACGCCAGCAAGGTGGAGGTGGAGTACTGGTTTGGGCTGGTATCATCAAAGATGAGCTTGTGGGGCCTTTTTCGGGTTGAGGATGGAGTCAAGCTCAACTCCCAGTCCTACTGCCAGTTTCTGGAAGACACCTTCTTCAAGCAGTGGTACAGGAAGAAGTCTGCATCCTTCAAGAAAAACATGATTTTCATGCAGGACAATGCTCCATCACACGCGTCCAAGTACTCCACAGCGTGGCTGGCAAGAAAGGGTATAAAAGAAGAAAAACTAATGACATGGCCTCCTTGTTCACCTGATCTGAACCCCATTGAGAACCTGTGGTCCATCATCAAATGTGAGATTTACAAGGAGGAAAACAGTACACCTCTCTGAACAGTGTCTGGGAGGCTGTGGTTGCTGCTGCACGCAATGTTGATGGTGAACAGATCAAAACACTGACAGAATCCATGGATGGCAGGCTTTTGAGTGTCCTTGCAAAGAAAGGTGGCTATATTGGTCGCTGATTTGTTTTTGTTTTGTTTTTGAATGTCAGAAATGTATATTTGTGAATGTGGAGATGTTATATTGGTTTCACTGGTAAAAATAAATAATTGAAATGGGTATATATTTGTTTTTTGTTAAGTTGCCTAATAATTATGCACAGTACTAGTCACCTGCACACACAGATATCCCCCTAAAATAGCTAAAACTAAAAACAAACTACAAACTACTTCCAAAAACATTCAGCTTTAATATTAATGAGTATAGGGGGGTTCATTGAGAACATGGTTGTTGTTCAATAATAAAATTATTCCTCAAAAATACAACTTGCCTAATAATTCTGCACTCCCTGTAGGTAACGCAGGTATACAGTGGAAGCCCACATGCCCCAGCTTTACACTGGCGCTTTAACGCATCTTCCATTTGCGGATCTGGGAATCTGGGTGATGCTTTGACAGAGAGAGAAATTCACAAATATTTTTAGACATTTGTATGCACAGGAAGCTGTTTTGAAAGTGACAAAGATCATAGTAGAACAACAATCTCAAAACACACAGCCAAAGAAAGTCTCAATTGGTTTCAGAGAAAGAAATTAAAAGTACTAGAACTACTAAAAGTACTATGCAAAACCAACCACTTCTGTTGCTGAGTTGGCCCCTTTTATGCACTCTAAAGCTCAGATTTTATAGAAGGGGCCAACTGAACCTTCAGGATTTGAATACTGGTTGTCTGGAAGAATGGACCAAAATCACACCTGAGCAATGCATGTCAGCAAGGGTTGCTTGAAACTGTCATCAGCAACAAAGGTAAATACATTTCAGTAATTGTTCTGAGACACACTCTCTGGGTTGGTAGGTTCAACATATAGACCTTAAGTCCTTAATACCACCCCAGAAAACCCTGCAAACAGGACTCTGGATCTTTTTTTGATTATATTTTGGAGGAGACTCCTTTCCTAGTCCAAGGACAGACCAGTGACATGCAAATCCAAATTGTATAAAGGTAAGGGATCCTTTTGATAACCCACTTATTGCTGTGTACAGTTGCCTGCATCTCTGTGGAAATGGAGTCCTAAAGAAGGTGACACCATCCTGAATTTTAAGTGAATTTTCTGTATGTATTACTACTTAGATACTTACAAAAACCCTGGACACATTTTCTTCTAATGTTATGGAAGACTTTTGACATTATATATCTATAGCTGATAACATCAGATTGTATAAGTAAAATCTCATATGCTGTGTAAGCTGCTTGAGCCTTCATATGCTACTCTGCCAGATACTTTGCACAACAACCTTCTTCATTTGCCTCTTTTGTACGCCTCATTGTGAGTTTTTTAAAATTATAAATAGAGCGGGGGTATTCTACCAGAGCACTCAAAGCACTCTTATACAATTTGCCTCATTCACCCATTCATACAAGCACTTTTTTCTGCTTTCTTCAGACAGGAGCAGCAAGTGATCAAACTACCAACCTTCCAATTAGTAGATAACCTCTGATCATACAGCCACTCACCAAGGCAACGGCACTCCGTCAAGACAAACCTAAAAATATACATAAATTGAAATGTGCCAAAGTAAATTGATCTATCCCTCCTTTCAGCTCCTCATCTGTTCACCTCCATTCTTTATATCGCTTCCATCTTGTGGCCACAGTTGGCAATTGTTGCTAATTTTCATCCTCATTGAAGACTGTGGTTCTCTGTGTTATATGGGTGTGTCAGCAGCTTTTCTTCTGATGATTTAGGTTGAGGTTTACAGCCTGTGCTTTGTATGGAAACACAGCTAGCATTAGAAAGCAAACATAACAATGTAACGCTGATGGTGAACATTTTTCTGCAGTATAACAATCATTTCACACTTATTTGTACTGAAGTGTTTTCAAAGTGTTTGATTGCTTCTTTTCCTAAAGAAATGATTAGGAAAAAAATCCTACATCACTTGTCATTGTCAGCAAATAGCAAATAATTTTTGATAATAATAGATATTTATTTAGCTATAGAATGAATAATATTTTTAAATTCTTCAGCAAAGAAGGCCCACAGAAAGGTGATGACATCCATGTGCTGATGTAGAGTACAAATTTAATGTTTAAAATTGATCAAATGTATCTTGAATTGCTAGATTGTGGAGGATGTTTTTGTTTGTTTGAATCTGCCACTTTTGAAGATTTCTATAAAGTCATTTGTTGTAAATACACTGCCAGTCTTCCTCTTTGTTCTTCCTCTCAGCCTTCCATACTGTCAAAAATTAAACTGATTTCAGCTTTGAAAGCAAAGTTACCCACAAGAGCATTAAACTGCTGCAGTGCTTGCCACACAGACACCCACGTGTGATACCTGTTTTGTGTGCTTAAATTTTAAGCATGCAGGGTGTTAATTTTACATGCAAGGAATTTAATTGTTTGATGTGCCTTTGAAATTGAATTCTTTTCTGGTGATAGCTTCCCTCTATGCCATATTGCTGATTCCATCTGACAAATATTTTTCAAATAAAAAAGTATTTTGCATTTCTTTTTACATGTAAAATTACGAAATGTTTTTGTGCATAGTTCAACTGTAATTTGATTAGCAATATTTAAATCATGTACACAACTGTGAGATTAAGGATGACCCCTGTGGTTAAAGGTTAAGAGCACGCACAACATAATTTTGGAAAATAATTTTGGATAGCAGTAATATTTGTTTGCTGCCTCCAGCCTCATTTCTGTCATGGGCCGATTGGGCCAAAATGGTCAAAAATGACTGAGGGTAATTTTTCGTTTTCTTGGTTTACTTGCACACAGACAGAAAAGGGAGATGGACAACACAGAAAGTCCTCTCAAAGTGACCACAAGTTTCCACAAAAACTGAAAGTCATGTTGCCTCTGAAAGAGAGCATATTTTTCTCATATTGGAGAAATAAGGTCTGTCAGTGCATGAAGAAAGGTTTAATTCTTTAAGTAAGAAGCTAACAAACAGCTTTCTGCTTGTAAACTATCGGAGATCAAAGAAACATATGGTTTATGCCTCCATCGTACATATCTATACGTAGGACGTTCAGATGGCCAAATCACACTTAAAAACATGCTTCCTGCTTGGATTTATTTAGGTAGGACATTCAGACGGCCAAATAACACTATCAAAACGTGCTTCCTGCTTGGATTTATTTAGGTAGGACATTCAGATGGCCAAATAACACTTAAAAACATGCCTCCAGCACACATTCATCTAATGTTGACACAGAATACAAGGAGAAATGGAGAGGAAAAGACAGCTGTTTTTATTCGAAGTTGTTACATGTTTTTCTCACATTTTTTGCATTTATATTCTCGGTTACTCTCCTTATATTTTGCACATTCAAAATGTGCCCATCTTTGGCAAGAATCACACTGCACCTGGAAAGGAAAAATAAATAGCTCATGTTATATTTGGTAAATACTATTAGATAACATTTTAAACATGATTAGCAAGTAATGATACTAAGACTTTTGTGTTTTTTTGGTTTTTTGGTTTTTTTTACCATTTCAATCATGCTGCGGTCAGCGTCAGCATCTAACATAGAGCAAACAATGCAGTACTCCTCAGCGTTCCCTGAAACACATACATGGCCATTTGCTTTTAATCAAACATTATTTATTGAATAATTAAAAAATAATACTACATTTTTTCCACAAATACTTCATGGCAAATTAGTCTCCTGAATTTTTTAAATTAGAGTTTAAGAAAGGGCTTATCAGAAAGTGTTTGAAAAGTACTATTTGTACTGTGCTGTTTGAAAAGCACTATTTAGATTGGAAGTACACACTCTAACGTGATAAGGACATTACTGGACTTACCTCGATGTTCAAGTAGGGTGCAAGCTATCTGCATTCGCTCCAGCACAACTGCTTCTGTAGTGATTAACACCTCACTGACCTCTCCAAAAGCAAGGTAGTGTTCTGTAAACTGTGAGATTTATAATAATTATAATATAAAGTCTTAATTATAGCTAACAATAAATGGAATTATTTGAATAAGGGTTACCTTTAATAGTAAAACTCTGCAACTGCTGGAATCCTGTTGCTTGTTGTGTTGCATAGTCTGTAACTGCCACTCCATGGTGTCTTCATGCCCTCTCATCCTCAGAATATTCCTAGTTGAAAAAACAGTTTATAATGAAACAAGAAATGTTTTATCTAAGAATAATACCTCAGTATCATACATACCTCCAGTTGCACAGAATTTTCCTGTCATAAACACCTTCATTCCCCATGGGGTCTATGAGCAATATTTTTTGTGCAGAAATGTTGACAATCTAAAAAAAAAAAAAAAAAAACAGTAAATAAATTAAAACTTAAAATAGTTTTTGCCACTGAAAACCTATTTAAAAATAACACTTTGAGCAAGAAACAGCTTCACAACAAATTACGCTAATTAGTAACTAAATGAACACATACCACAAGAATCCAGTGTGTACCAAGGTTCACAGGGCACAGCCACGTGTCTTCAATTGGGAACTTCATCTGTGGGATTGGAAGTTTAGAATAATTTCGATTTACTTAGGTACCATGCGTCTCAGGGTGTTTTCAAATATAGTCTTCTTTAAAGGAACCGAACTCTGTCCTCAGAAATAGAAAGGAGTCAACTTTTTGCACCACTTCCGAACTTCCAACTTACCTTGGTGAGGCATCTGAACTGCCCAGAAAACAACGTGCTTGCAACTACTGAACAGAGCAGGTGTGCAGCATTCTGTATAAGTATACAAAAATGTTATAGAACAGTAAATACATTTTTTGTATTTCAAAATAAGTGGGCAAACAACACTTCTTACTTACCTTTCGTCTCTCAGTGAGACGGTGCAGGTATGCATCAATGACCTGCAGCCAATATCGATATGCACGCTTTCCAATTAAGATTACATTTAATTTATGCATTATCATAGTTGTTGCATAAACAGAATTCCTTAAAAACAGTTACCGGGACTTCAACGGGAACTTCAGAAGAATACGTAGCTTCTCTCCCATACATTAAATGGAATGGTGTGTATTTGGTTGTGGTGTGGACCTTGGACCTCAAAGAAAACAGTGTAGTATCCAGATACACATCCCAGTCATTCTGTTCACTAATTTTCTCAGGGCTCTACATGTGGACATAAAAAAACAAACACAATAGTGACGGTGTCTTAAAAGCTACTGAAATGTTACATACAAATAAAACATACCTTTTTATGTTGTCATTTGTCTTTTCGTCGAGGCCATTTGTCTGAGAGTGATACGCTGCTGTGACACTCCTTTCTATTTTCATTAAGCTGCAAAGTCTTGAGTTGAGCTTCAAAGAAAAAAGAAAATAGTTTCTCAAACACAATCACACAAAACCTTTGGCCTGGCAGCTACTTGGCACACTGTGGCCAATGATTTACCTTTAGGTATGGAAAAGTAAACTTAACACTTACCTCGTTAACAAATTCTCTTCCTTGGTCGGATAAAATTCTTTTTGGGCAGCCATCTCTATATATGATTGAGCACAACTGATGAGCTACCTCAGCAGCACTTTTGCTTTTTAATGGAAAAGCCAGATAATATAGACATTTTCTCCATTTTTATTGATAGTAGCAGCATAGGATTTTATTGTAATGTTGAAATGTTTACTTTAAAGTTTGAAGGTAGCTCAATCAAATTTAAGATGTCATCTTCATAAAAATAATAATAATACGCTTTACTATTTTTTCTGCTTTTTGCAAAATAGCACATTTTAAAATTCGTGCATGGTGGTCTGATATATTTGTTAAGCTGTGGAGGTATGGTAGAGACGACACAGGAGCTGTAACTTTCCATTCTGACTTTATTCATCTCCAAACAACAACTGAACAGATTGCGCCAAAAACCAGCAGAACCCCTCCTCCCGACCTGGGTGTGAGTGGAGCCCTCTGGTGGGCCATCACAAAGCAATATATAACAAAAATGTGATTGTTGTTTGGTGTTATTGCATCCCCAGAAATGTAGTGCCATGTCACTGCAACCAGGGCTGGAAAAGAAAGGTGGGTTTTGGTCCACTGTCTTTGAAACACTGTCATTGACTGCAGCCATGCAGATATATGAGTGGTTGGAGTCAATAACAGTGCAGTGTACATATGTATTGTTTTAAAATAAGTTTTGACACACCACAGCTAAAGTGTAGTTTTTAATTACTGTCACCTGCTACAGTGTAACTAAGAATAGAAAGTGATACATTAAAATTTCGGGGGTCACCATGAAGAGCTTACTTCCTTTCTTGCTCAGTGTGTAAAATGTGGTACTTAATGGATTGAAAAGCAAAAAATGGCACCCTTGTAGTTCACACAAGTGGTGATGATTCAGGGTTTTAATTTGTAAGGTTTTAATTTTGAGCCGTCATAAATTTTTAACAGGAAAGTATGCTATTTAACATATGTTAAGCCAAAGCTAATATAGCTGCTTATATATAGCTACTTATAATTTGAAGATGAGTAGACTTCCCAGAATGGGAACAGCGCCCTTTGTGTAGTTTGAGAAAACAGTCAAGTTGTTAAGAACTATGACTGAGAAGAATCCGCCTGTGTACAGCAGCAGGCTGCCTTCCTAGAATTTGGATATCCCCCCGTGCGCTCGTCTCTGCATTATGTGCATTACCGCTCTTGGAAAAGTAAAACTACAGCAGCTTTTTATGGTTTTTTTCATTCACTATCAGCTTACACCAAAGGTCTACTCTGAAGAAGATTATTCAAAACATGCAACACAGTCGCCAATCTTTCTAGGAGTGGAAATCCCAGCAAATTCACCCCTAAGTCAGACTGTACAATACAGAAAATAAAAGAGCTACATCTCAGACTCTACAGGCTTCAGTTAGCATATTAAATGTGAAAGTTCAGTTAGAAAAAGACTGAACAAAAACGGCCTGAGTTGAGCAATTAACTAAAGTGACAAAAATTGCTCTAAATAATACTCCCCTAATTCAAGTAGTCACCCAAACCTGGATGTGGATTTAGAGGCCTGAGGGCCATCTCACACATTTAAAAATAAAACAGGTTGTTGTGTTTGTGTCATGGAGGATGTCAACATAACATCTACAAGTACCCAGTAAACATCAGTGTAGACAGCTGTTCATAAAAATCACAGCGTAACACATTCTATATTTGACCTGGATTTTCACTTTATGTATATTAAGAAATCCAAATGAAATCATGTTAAAGAAGCAAACACTCATGTGAGCTGTGATAATGAGCAATTGTCATTCAAGATATTTAAGCTGCCTGTTGATTGAAGAAAAAAACTAGAATATAAAAAACTGAATTTCAGCACAAACACATCAAAATCTTGTGGACGTATGCCTTTTACATGTTGGTAAAATGTTTAGGATGAGATGGAGATATAACACTTATGCACCCTGAAAATTATGAAGGTCTAAATATGTATCAAAGGGACTCACTGAACATCAGTGGATTTCTATGAGGCAAATGTACTTAAACCAGCCACTGTGACCATTGCTGCAGAACAGAATGAATGATACTGATGGGGACTATGAGGGTTTGTAGTTTAATTCCTGCTCTTACAGGATCAGTGAGTGTCTGTTTAAAGATTATGAACATACTTTTACATCACTACAGGGAGTGCAGAATTATTAGGCAAATGAGTATTTTGTCCACATCATCCTCTTCATGCATGTTGTCTTACTCCAAGCTGTATAGGCTCGAAAGCCCACTACCAATTAAGCATATTAGGTGATGTGCATCTCTGTAATGAGAAGGGGTGTGGTCTAATGACATCAACACCCTATATCAGGTGTGCATAATTATTAGGCAACTTCCTTTCCTTTGGCAAAATGGGTCAAAAGAAGGACTTGACAGGCTCGGAAAAGTCAAAAATAGTGAGATATCTTGCAGAGGGATGCAGCAGTCTTAAAATTGCAAAGCTTCTGAAGCGTGATCATCGAACAATCAAGCGTTTCATTCAAAATAGTCAACAGGGTCGCAAGAAGCGTGTGGAAAAACCAAGGCGCAAAATAACTGCCCATGAACTGAGAAAAGTCAAGCATGCAGCTGCCAAGATGCCACTTGCCACCAGTTTGGCCATATTTCAGAGCTGCAACATCACTGGAGTGCCCAAAAGCACAAGGTGTGCAATACTCAGAGACATGGCCAAGGTAAGAAAGGCTGAAAGACGACCACCACTGAACAAGACACACAAGCTGAAACGTCAAGACTGGGCCAAGAAATATCTCAAGACTGATTTTTCTAAGGTTTTATGGACTGATGAAATGAGAGTGAGTCTTGATGGGCCAGATGGATGGGCCCGTGGCTGGATTGGTAAAGGGCAGAGAGCTCCAGTCCGACTCAGACGCCAGCAAGGTGGAGGTGGAGTACTGGTTTGGGCTGGTATCATCAAAGATGAGCTTGTGGGGCCTTTTCAGGTTGAGGATGGAGTCAAGCTCAACTCCCAGTCCTACTGCCAGTTTCTGGAAGACACCTTCTTCAAGCAGTGGTACAGGAAGAAGTCTGCATCCTTCAAGAAAAACATGATTTTCATGCAGGACAATGCTCCATCACACGCGTCCAAGTACTCCACAGCGTGGCTGGCAAGAAAGGGTATAAAAAGAAGAAAAACTAATGACATGGCCTCCTTGTTCACCTGATCTGAACCCCATTGAGAACCTGTGGTCCATCATCAAATGTGAGATTTACAAGGAGGGAAAACAGTACACCTCTCTGTCTGGGAGGCTGTGGTTGCTGCTGCACGCAATGTTGATGGTGAACAGATCAAAACACTGACAGAATCCATGGATGGCAGGCTTTTGAGTGTCCTTGCAAAGAAAGGTGGCTATATTGGTCGCCGATTTGTTTTTGTTTTGTTTTTGAATGTCAGAAATGTATATTTGTGAATGTGGAGACGTTATATTGGTTTCACTGGTAAAAATAAATAATTGAAATGGGTATATATTTGTTTTTTGTTAAGTTGCCTAATAATTATGCACAGTACTAGTCACCTGCACACACAGATATCCCCCTAAAATAGCTAAAACTAAAAACAAACTACAAACTACTTCCAAAAATATTCAGCTTTAATATTAATGAGTATAGGGGGGTTCATTGAGAACATGGTTGTTGTTCAATAACAAAATTATTCCTCAAAAATACAACTTGCCTAATAATTCTGCACTCCCTGTATGGAACAACAGCACTTCTGCAGAGGACAGAACCCCCTGCTTTAATCTACCATGATGCTCTGTGTTATGTCGTCATGGCAATATGAAGTCAAATAAATACAAATATACAAAAATGCACATTTAAAGGAGGAGAAGAAGACAGGCAACTGGAAGAGCTTTTGAAGCAGGAAACCTTTCCTGGATTTCTCTTAATTTAACTGGAAATTTTGCTAATACGAGTCAGGGAGGAAACAAGGAGGCAGCTGGTTGGATTATATCTGAGGACAGGACGCATGAAGGAGAAGCATGAGGAGAGAGAAAACAGCAGAGCGATGGTGCAGAGCTAATCATGGATCAAGTGGAAGAAGCAAGCATCAAAACTGTGAGTAAACATAACACACGAAGAGTTAAAAATTACTGTGCTAATTAAGGAAACATTAAATTTGGTTAGTTTTGGGTCTGGAGCTTCAGGTTTGTGGGTTCAGTTGGTCTCAAAATTGAAGAAAGACAAAAAAATGTTTCTTTTGAAAGGTTGTTGGAGGATTCTTACTGTAAGAAATATCTGGGTGCATCTGCTTTTATTTAAAAAAAAAAATAAAGTTGAATTTGGTTTAGTCACATTGCAAAGGGAAAATTGGAGGATCAGGACAATAATGTGGTCAAATTTACTGTTTCCTTAATCAGAACAATAATTTTGATCTGAACTAGAAATTTTGGAAGGGGTCATTTTCTTTCTTCCTTCTCTACTGATGACTGTGTTGAATGTTTAGTTACTTGTCAGTCTACATTAATGTTAATGGTACTTTTAAAAAATGCAGTTTAATCGTAATTTTGTAGAAAAAGGCTCTGCACCTGTGAAAAAAAATAGGTATCCACACCCCCCAAATCACTGTAGATCACAGTAGCTAAGCCCTGGATAACTGCAATTGTATTACAGGAGATGAAAAATATTGGAATGATTGAAAGAAACAAAGATTGCTTTAGGGTCTGAAGATTTGACTTTCTTATTGAAAGATAATAAAGATCTTAAAAGATCTGGAGGTCCAACTGTTGTTATACAAATGTGCAACTTGTTTTAATGACAATAGAAAGAAAAAAGTGAGATGTTTAAAAAGGTAAGATAGAAAATAGATTTTTATATTACTTGAAAAAACTGATGTTGGTTAGCGCTGCTGTATTTGGAAAAATGTTGGGTCACTATTAAGCTGAGATTTTATGTGATAAACTAAGAGTAAGTAATATAATCTACACACTCGCTATTATTATAGTAATCCATACACCTGTTGCATCCACACACCAGTTAATATTTTAAAAAACATCAATCATAATGTGTGATCAATGCAAGTTTTGAGCAATAATATTTATTTGCATTCCCTACTAATTTACAAAATATAAAAAAGAGCAGGCAGGATTGAATGATGCTCCGCCTCTCTGGTCAAGTACAGACATAGGCCTTAAGCAACCATGAGCCACTGATGAGCGTGACAGATTAGGAAACATGCATAAAGTGGACTAGTTAGACTCCTATGAGCCACTAATAGGAGAAAATGAGCACGCAATAAAGTGGACTTGTTAGGGAGAGATTGCCATCAGAGTTAAAACACTCCAACTCAATTTTTGATGATAGACACAGCTAAAAAATGAGTGTTTTGTTGACACTGATGACAAAATCCTGATCAGATACAGACAGACACATGCATACAACACACACTACTGCTCAAAAGTTTGTGATCAGATTCAAACATTCTTCTTTTAATTAATAATTTACATTTGGTTTAACGTCGTATTACATGACGTTTATCAGAAATGTTTTCACAGATGTGTGTTGAATGAATCATTTATGTTAAATCACCCATGATGCATTAGGAAATGTCTACACAGTTATGCATTGGCCCAGTTTTAGTAACAATCACTCCTGTATGGAGTGATCACATGATTATAAACCAGATGAAACTTGACTTCAGACTTTTGAGCTGTAGTGTAGATTGCAATGATAGTGTATAGTTATCTATTACAGAAGAATATATAGAAGTATGAGGACAGGGAGACACTGTTAAAAAGTTATGAGCTGTCTTGCTGCAGAGAAAGTGGAGTCTGTCATCCTTGGAAAGCTCCCAAGATAGGCAGCTGGCAGGATTGAATGATGCTCTGCCTCTGTGGTCAAGTACAGACATAGGCCTTAAGCAACCATGAGCCACTGATAAGCGTGACAGATTACGAAACATGCATACATTGCATTAGTTAGACTCCTGTGAGCCATTAATAGGAGAAAATGAGCACGCAATAAAGTGGACTTGTTAGGGAGAGATTGCCATCAGACTTAAAACACTCCAACTCAATTTTTGATGATAGACACAGCTAAAAAAATGAGGTTTTTGTTGACACTGATGACAAAATCCTGATCAGATACAGACAGACACATGCATACAACACACACTACTGCTCAAAGGTTTGTGGTCAGATTCAAACATTCTTGTCTTAATGGTAAATTTACATTTGCTTTAACGTAATATTACACAAAGTTTATCAGTAATGTTTTCACAGATGTGTGTTGAATGAATCATTTATGTTAAATCACCCTACTAGGAAATGTCTACACAGTTATACATGGGCCCATTTTTAGTAACAATCAATCCTGTGTGGACAGATCACATGGTTATAAACCAGGTACAAATTTGATTTAATCAGATTAAAAACAGAAAATTGGATGATCCATCACCAACCTCGACAATTTACTGTTTTTAATCCACACAATGATTTTGGTTTGTGCTGATATCTTTGGAAAATGTTTCTTGACTGACAAGTTGGGATCTAACATCACAAACTGATATCTGGTAACACAATGTACCGAATGAAAATGGGCCTCTGTAGATGTCATGGTTCCCTTGCCCTCTTTTGCTGGCCTGCTTTTTTCTCTCTCCTCTTTCGGTGTGTGTCTGTGTTGTTGTCCGTGTGTTTGTCTTTTTTAGGGGATGCTCCTCCACCTAAACAAACAACCTAAACTGGGGAATCTAAAAATACAAAGTTACCTGGGACATGAACCGTGGAACACTGAAACCTAGGAGCATAGCATGGAAAACAACAGACAACCTGACAAAGGCTAAATGAGAAAACACAGACTAAATACACACAGGAGGCTAATGAGGGAAGAGGGAACACATGGGGAAACAGCTGACACACATGCACATAACGACATCACAGGGGAAACATAAAACTAAAAACATTGAAAACACGAACACAGGACCTCTTCAAAATAAAACAGGAAACATAATGACAACATGAACTTGACAACAAAAGATATGCAGACATGAAACACATAAAGGACAAAGGAGACTTCAAACAGGGGTTGAAAACACAAGGGGAATCCAATAAACAAAATAACTTAGATAACCTAATGAACTTAAACATAAATCATAAACATCAAAAATACACTAAAACTCAAGAAGAAGAAATGATGATATCATTAATTAGATTATACAACACCAGAATCAGATTTTAGAGGAAGAGTTCACACCATACGCCCTATAATGTTATGGCTTTGTTCTAAGACATCTGCTAAGGAAATGCCAGCCTCCTCTCCAATAAAACTGAAAAAAAAAAAAAGATTAAAATGCTAGTTTCTTCATGGCTCTTAAAGCAGCAAAAATCAAAAAATTGAAAAACATTTGGAAAAACTGAGCAGCAATATCTCTTTGCAGAAATGATAAACTGGTGACTTAAGGGCTGGGGGTGGGGTGCTCTGGAACAGTTTTCGTCATGTAATTGGATTGCACTTTGTCAGGCCTCTACCCTAACACCTGACCAACTTGGATGTCCCACCTGAAGGCAAAGCTTCTGCTGATCTAGCTTTTAGGGTCACTGAGGCACGCAAACCCCCTGACCACGTTAAGGTGGTAATCCCTCAGACAGAAAAAAAAAAAAAAAAAAACCCAAAACAACAAAAAATAAAATAAAATATTGCTCATCAGATTCTAACAACTAAAAACATTACATTTACCTTAACTGGATGGCCAATATATTAAATATATTCGAACCCAACAATAGTACTTCACACTATTGCCAATATTAACAAAACTAAAAAGGGTAAGCCAACATATAAAAAAAAGTCTTGGCTTTTTTTTATAAACTGAAAAGTATAAATAAAGAATAAAAATCCTCAATCCACTCTATAACAACAGTCTCCTGCTTCCCTTTCCAAAAACAGATTCATCCATATCCAAGTTATATGTTATGGACTTCTCATGGGACAAATTTCTCTTTCCTTTATGTAACAAGAGTAAATAAGCCCTACTAAAATCGGTGTAATTACATCAGTATATGAAACGAGGTAACTGTTGAGTGCAGAGTTGAAAGCTGGTCTGATAAACACAGGTGCCTCTGTGCAGACAGGCTCACAGTGGGATTGAGAAATTAACATTTCTCTACCAGACTGAAACTGTGAGAAGAACAATGGCCTAGTCCCCCACTGCCTGTACAAATATAGATGTATTTTTTAGTTGTAAATTATCGTACTGGCGCTCTGTGCATGTAGTGTGATACTATATAACGTATGAAGAATGCATGTCGCCAATTAGTGAGCATCAGCGCCGTCTGCAGTTTGTGTGGAGAAGTGAAAAACGTTACAGCACCTGGTATTCCCAGGCAGTCTCCCATCCAAGTACTGACCAGGCCCGACTGTGCTCAGCTTCCAAGATCAGACAAGATTGGGGGTGTTCAGGGTGGTATGGCCATAAGTGAGAATGTTGTAACATAAAAAGCCTTTTATAGGTGGCAAATGTCACACAGTGACATGGGTGTAGGGGTGGACACCAGTCACTCCCACCCAAGGAGTAGGTACGGGTGCAGAAACTGACAGAGCCTCAGCCGGCCTGGAAGCCAGAGCAGGGACCAACTGGGCCCTAGCCCCCCTCACTCGGGAAACTGATACAAGTGCAGGAGAAGACTTGACCACAACCGCCGTGGAAATGGGAACACGAGGCAGAGGCACAATATATATTATTGTGTTTTAAAGCGAAAACATGCAAACCTTCGTTATTAAGCTTCAACATTGAGCTGCAAAAATGCTTTTCAGTAACATCTCAATAATAACCCTTGTTAGTTTATTACAGCACAGTGTTAAAGTGACAGAGAGCACACAGTGTGTTAGGACGATTTGCAGCTTCTCCTAATTTCTTTTTATGAAGGTACGTCTGTGTATATCAGTGATCATTATATAACTAACCTGACAAACTGCTTTAGCTTTGTTTGCTTTTATTTTCTGATTTCCCATCATCTCTACCTTGGTGCTACTGGACCTCCCTGCATTTCTCTCACGTCCTTCCATGGGCCACCCCATTTTAAAAATCCTGCTAAATTTTTCTTAATAGCTCTGTAATGTGACTTTAAAAAAAAAAAAAAAAAAAAAAAAAGTAACTTAATACCAAGGACACAGACATAATTGTTTATTTTCTACATTTTGCCTTTCTTTTCTGGTGTGCAACAAGCATACAGGTTATTTATGGTTTTGGACTCAATAGTAGAAGATGTAGACTGTTATCATGATAAAGCGTGCAGAACAAATGAACAATAAATGTAGTGGGAAACTAGGTTTAAGACTAGATAAAAGGTTTAGTGAGTTCCCAGGGAAGCAAAATATTTAAAATCCATATTATTTTTCATGAACTTCACTTTATTGTTTTTATTTATTTAATTTTACTTAATTTTGTTTTGCTTTTTATCCATTTTATTTTGACTTATAAATTAAGGTCATAAATATGAAAGCTTGTTTGATAAAAACTAAAAAAAAAAATCATTATTCATTATCATTTATTTTTTAACTAAAATTTCATGTTATTATCTCAAAAGTTTGGCCTTTCTCCATTTCAGTTTCAGTTAGTTAGACAAAATTTTGGATAGATGGTTAAGAAAAGAAGAAGCTGTTTTTGTTTGATTGTCTTTTTTTCTTTTTTTCAGAAACAAGTTTGCAAAATAACTGCATGCTTATGTCCTGCTTTCCTTTTTATCTTACTATCTCATATACCATTTCTTATTTTATTTGTATTGAATTTACTATTTTTACCCCACCTACTAATCCCACTTATCCCCTTGAAGAGAGATTCCCGTTTTCTACGCACATGGGATGCGAAGCTCATCTTATCAAGGGCCAAATATAGCTCATTTGCATCTCAAGTGTTCCAGACAAGTAAATAAAAACAGCTCTGCGTCACATGAACCATAAGATTTAAAAAAAATAATAATCTACTGTTCCTAAGTGAAAAACAATGTTGCCACACAACAGAAAGTTTTATTTCTACAAAATGGAAGAACAGCCCAAATAGGTTTCCCTTTGATACACAACATTTTTATCACGGGGTACTAGCTTTTTTTGTTGTTGTTGACTGTTCTCAGGAGGGACCTAAAAGAAATAAGGTGTCAGTTATGACAAACTTCACTGGACATGGAAAGCACAGCGTATATAAGCTACGTATAGAACATGATTTATGGGAGGTAGGGTAACAGGGGTGTCAAACATAGGGCCCAGGGGACAGACGCGACCCACAAAAGGGTCTAATTTGTCTCATTGGATGGCTTAGCATGTGACAACTGCAGTGAAGTAATTAATAAATCTACGCTGCAAACCCAGGTTTGCTGATGGAAGCTGTTGCAGTCAGAATGTACTTTCAAAGCCATTAGACGTTTTTGGAAGAGGTCCAGTTAAATCTATTCCGATTAGCTCTCACACATGTGACACCTGACAATGATAAAAGAATCACATTTTTATAATGTACATTATAACATTACTATTTTCTACTAAAATGCTACGGATATTTACCTTTATACACTGCAGTGGTTGCACAGCAGCCAAAGGTTTTCCCATTTTTTGGCACTGGTCACAAGCCAGGACCTTAAATATATTATATGTTCTTACTTATATTATCCAACAATCTCAATTAATTAAACAACATAATTACAAATATTCTATAAAAAAATACTCGATCAAGCTACAGTGTTAATTACTGTACATCATCCTGAAATTTGGGACAGGTCTTCAGGATAACTATGCATTCTTTTTGTGCACTATTAACATACTATACATTTGTTTTATAAATGACAACTTTAAAAATACATACCCAATTGTCAACTGACATGCCATACCAGTAAAATCTGGAACACATTGCAGTTCGAGTCTTGAGTACATCAGTATTTCCACCAATAGGACTTGAATAAAACCCCTGAAATAGTCCCATGGCTTCTTCTTTTGTTTTTATCACTTTGCTGTTTCCAAAGAAGAGCTCTCCATCTACATTTAAAAAATGTAAATTAATTAGAACATGTATTGAACCAATAATTACATCCAGTTATTATTTACATTAAAATACTGACCCTTCAGCCTGAATTTTGTGGCATATCTCCTAAGGGTTTGCCTCTGGGACTTGTCGTATTCTGATTGGTAGGACCCAACAGAAAGAAACGTGAGCAGTTCCCCGTATTTGTTCTCCATAACTAAGGAGAAAATCAGACATTTTCAAAAATGGCTTCGGAATCCATTATGTAAGACGCAATGCACATACAGTAAATAAAACAATTAAACAACGTTATCACTCAATTAACAAGTATGTGGCGCAATATTACTTTCTTCGACATAACAACGGAGCGTGGTTTACACTAACTGCAGGAGGACTCAAGTTAATTGAGAAGGTTTACGCTCTACACCAGTTTACAGAAGATTAGAAGCACTAAATCAAGACTTGGAATATGACTTCGATTGAGACTCAAAATTGGAGTATTTTTGCACAAAATACAAAACACATGTTAGCTTGAAAAGTTAACAAATTGACGACAGCTTAAGGAAAAGAATTATCAACTGTAATAAAGAAGTAAAACTTTTAATACAAACCTTTTTTCGCACGCACAAGATCGGCACAAGATTGGGGTAGGATCAAATAATAAGCGTGTACTATAAACACCGGAAACATGGCCGTTTTGAGTAGTAACAACAAGTAGGACAGCTTGATAGGTAGGGTGTTTTGTCAGAACACCTGGCACAAGCAATAGAATGTGTTTTTTTTAAACAAACCTATTGAACATGTATATACAAACAAACAGAGGTGTATTTTAACAACAATGCACTTTGAACAGGTATACTTATCTGTAACTTTAAATATTAAAGATACATATATAAAAGTTGAGAATATATAAAGGAACAAAAAATAAAGGAAGAAAGGTAAAAAGAGGGCAGAATATACAATCACATTAAATTCAATTAAAACTGTTAAGTAATGAAAGTAATTTATGGGATGATCCATTTTGAACTACCTTCACGGATTCACTAAACAGCTCTAGCTCATTCTTCCTGTAATTCAAGTAAGGATTGGCTTTGAAAAATCTGCATTTGTGAATAAAATATTTTCCAATTAAAATGTAATTATTAATTTAAAAATTCCACTTTACTACTCAGTGAACACATTCCAAATTTGACCTTTCATCATCAGGTCTATTCCACTGGTCTGCACCCAGCTCCACATCTCGTTTTAAAAGGCTTGTACTGCATTTACACTACTAGAATAAAGATGATCTAAATTCTCTAACAATCCCATCACAAAACTTACAACCATTTACATCCACTTTAACTCTCCATATAATGAAATCATTAGTTGGTTAAATTTCATTTGGTAACAGATTTTCCCTATATACAGATTTCCTATTGATGAGAATATATCCATTATTCCAAACTGGTGTGTTATGTGGTGTAAAATTATTTTTATAAATAAATTTCCAGTAAAGAAGAACCTGTTGATGAAAAAGGCACCTTAACGCCCATTCACATTTGAGTGATTTGATCTCAGTAAATGATCAGTCAAATGATTGAGTAGGGCAAGGTCTGACAATGGGTTCACCTGAAACCTTGGCTGACAGTGGCCCACACCCATTTTCACACCTTGACTCTTAGGCAAAGGATCAATAGGGGGTCCACAACCCTCTTAGGGACACTCCCCATAGGGCTTTCAAGAAACTTAAAGAGGCAGGCACTTTTCTTTCCAAGCTCCTTAGACTACTATAACCTGGATGACTGAGAACCTGCAAAGCCATAAGCCTAGACTGTCCATTTTAGTTAGTAGAATTCTTCCAAAAATACTGATGTTCCCTTGTAACCATCTGTTTAAAATGGATTTACATTTTTCTATTTTCTAAATATATATATTTTTATAACATTCTTCCCCTCAGACACTGCTTTATCCTTAGAATCCAAAATCCCTATTTCACTTCCTTTATCACCTTTATATTGACTGCAGCGGATAGTCATGCAGAGTCAGGATTTCGCATTTATCTTTATTAAATTATAAACCTGAAGCTTTGGAAAAAGTGTTTATAGTTTCTAATTCTATTGGAATTTGACTTCTGTTTTTTTAAAACAATGTAGTGTCATCCGCCAACTAACTTATTATTTACTGATTTCCTATGACATTAATCCAGGGGTCGGCAACCTTTCTGATGATGAGTGCCATCTAAAATTTCCTCAGAAGTCAATGTGCCATATGCTTGCATTAGCAATAAATTTAATAATGCTCTATATTAACAGTTACACACTATATAGAACAACTTTATAGCATTATATTTGTTCGCAGATGTTGGCAGCTATCAGCGAATAGTTATCAGCTATTTTTTTTAAAAAAAAGACTTTTTATCCATAACAAGAACTCCATAACAGCAAATGAACTGTACAACAGAAAATGCAAATGCTATTTATGGTCTCCTCACAACAATGATAAGAAAAATAAACTGGGCCAATATGGTATGTTTGTTAATACAGAGAAACACATGTTAATGTGATCTCTGGTCTCCCACTCAGAGACACGGGTCTCCGAGTACTGTCAGTAAGGCCTCTGCAATGTTCTTAACCCAGTTAAACTTGTCAAGTAATGATGTCCAGCATGTGAAAATGCAAGCTCCATGAACACGAACAGCTATGGATTCCAGCTGCGTTCGTTCTGCAAACTTTGACCACCACAGAGTCGAGCTTTTTAGTTCAATCAGCTGCATTTCGATGTCCTCTGTGTCCAGGCAGTTAATGCGAGACAAATCCAGCTGCTCATTAAAGCTTTCTGGTTTGATCAGAAAAGAAAACATTGGTCCATACACCTGAAAGTCCCGAAAACGCATTGTGAATTCTGTCTCGAGTCTACGGATGTATCCGTGTATTTCCGTGGTGCTGATGCTGCGCTGAGCGGACAGCTCTTGAAGCATTTGAAGTGTTGAAAAGTGGAAATTTCAACATCGCTTGAAAAAACTGCGACGTCCCTCTCACCGGTAGGCTATAAGTTATTTTTAGCCAATTACAAGTTGAATCTGGTATTTGGGCTTGTTAGTTAAGATACCGTCATTAAGAAGCGGCACAACTATGCGAGCTAATTTGCGATGTGCACCGCTGGCCCAGCCATTTATTTTTTAATGTACCTTCTCAGATTAATTCACTGTAGCTGTGTCCCAAAACGTCGGCTGCATCCTCCGGAGGCCGCATTTGAAGGCCGATTACGTCACAGCCCGGCGACGAAGGCTGTCCCAATTCGTCGACTCCTTCAAATGCAGCCGACAAATGCGTCCTTCATTTCCCCGAATTTGAAGGATGGGTCGGGTGTGTCCTTCGTGGCCCACCATATCCCAGAATTCATAGCGCGGTCCAGCCAAATTTCAGCTGCCAACAATGGCGGCCGCTACTTAGTTTTAAAATTAGTCTTATTAATCTTTCTGGGTCACAAAATAAACTTTTAACATATTTTCAGGCGAGAAAGTGGCGGTGTAAATTTCAAATATCTGCTTGGTTTATCAAGACATCGCATATTTGCAAAAAAAGTGCGCTGACGCTTTTCGAGGCGTCTGTTACCCAACCGCCGATAGCAAACCGGGGATTCAATGGTCGCTCGAGCCGGCGAGAGCAGCGGACTCCGGCTTCATCGTTTTCAGACCCCCGCTCTTTCGCTACTCAGGTTAAACATGATATATAAGTCACTCGGATAACTTAAAAATGTAATTGTTTGCCTTATTTCGGTGTTTTATTTGTTCGTGAGTAAATCGGGTTGGCTGAGATCAAAGTTATTAGATTATTAGATTAAATAAAACTTTATTAATCCATCGGGTGGGTTCCTCCGGGATTTTCACACAGCTGAATAAACGTCAAAAAGAAAACTGATTAAACAGAAGTGTGAGACGGTCGAGAATTTATGCCAGTGTCCTGTTATATTTTAGATAGCAAGGAGCAGACAGCCAAGTTTATTAAACTCCACCGACACAGCGGTGACGCAAATCTGAAGGCTAGACCGTCCCATTTCACAGCCGCTCACTTCCGGCCTTCTCGGTCTTCGAAGGACCCGGCCCACGTAGACCGCGAAGGCCGGGTCCTCCGAAGGATGCAGCCGACGTTTTGGGACACAGCTTGTATGTCATGCCAACAGTTAACCCTTCAGTTAATTAACAGTTAATTAACCTTGCTCGCTTAATTAACAGTTAATTAATGTCCAGGGTTGCCGACCCCTGCATTAATCCCTTCTATATTGCTGTTTGTACCATTATAAACAGCAGAGGTGAACTAGCACATTTATCAAATTCATTTATTAACGTCATCTTTCATAATAATTTTCAACACCTAATAATTTCTATAACCACATTGCTATATTCTTTATTACCCAATAAAGTTGCATTAAATTTCAAGAAGTCCTTATGCCTATCTGTTTTGAACATAGGTCCTAAAATTAAACTTATGAAACAATGATCTGTTAGAAATACGTTTTTTTTTAAGTTTCTTTTTAACATTAATTCCAATGTATGCTCATAATAGAGCTCATACACCCCTCATTAACATAGAAGCATTAACCCCATGGTGTGAAGGGTTAACTAAGAGGGATAGAGAGAGTTGAATGTAGAAGGTAAATTGCTACACGCTTGCACAACACAGTTTTAGACCGGACTGTGTATAACAGGGTGTTCTGTCAGTTAAAGCTGACATTAGCATGAAAATAAAACATCCCTGGAAACAACTGTAAGGTAGGGAGCAGTTTTCTCACACAGGGCAAGATCCCTGACTGGAGATTAATGCAAACACTCTGTCACTTTTCTCAAGCTGGAATTAATCAAATGAAAAATAACTGACTTTCAAATAAATAAAACGTAGCAGTGGCCCACTAATATTAAAGTAAAAAAGAATCATCATGAAAACTATTTGTAAACAGAATAATTTTAAACTCTTTGGTCAAACAGCTGCAAAACCTGTTTACCGACAATGTTTATCCTTAATTCTTGTCAGGGGCTGGGTCTGTGACCCAGCACTTTCATTTGGTTTTTGATCTCTTTTGTTATATTTTGAAGATAGTGTTAAGTTGTAGGTTCATCATTTGGTTGCCTTAAGTTTAGTTTAGTTATGTTTCACTTACATCTTCTGGTTAGTCTCATGTATTTGTGTGGATGCCCTAAAGGGCTTCCACACTATTGTGTTCCTGTTTCTCTTTATTAGTGTGAATGCTTGTAAAAGCATTCACAGTATTGTTGTTGTAATCTTTATTATTAGTGTGAATGCTTGTAAAAGCATTCACAGTATTGTTGTTGTAATCTTTATTATTAGTGTGAATGCTTGTAAAAGCATTCACAGTATTGTTCTTCTAATCTTTATTATTCTATTTTATTATTATCTATTCCGTACGTTTTTTGTACTCCTACTCCTTCAAAACCGTTCAACTTAGAAAAACCATTCAAACACCGTTAGATTCCTCTTCTTTAGGACATGACTGCTTCTATTTTTCTCATTTTTAACATTTATATTTTTTAAATTATTCAACTTTTTTCAACAAAAATTTCCCATGTATTTCAATGGGGAGACCCTTCAAATCCTCATTCAACTTACTCAATTTTAAACTCCTACTACTTCCACATACGTTGACATAGAGCCACCATTCAAACTTTAAAACGAAGCCAAGACATTCAACCTTTCAACTTGTATTTATCTTTTCAATATCTATTATACTTTTTCTTCAGTTCCAGTTTAAGATTCATGCTGTTTTTTCATCCGTTTCAGAGTTTATAATGGGTGTGTATGGGACGGAATGTTGCTGCTAGAGTGAGACAGCTCAACTGCTAGAGTGAGAGGAGCAAGAAAATTAATCTTAAAATCTTTTTTAAAACTGCTGCTGTGTCCACAGCATTTGCTCTACAAGTATGATTTTACCCTCAAAACGTAGCCATCGCTGTCCTCTTTCATCCAATGTGTTTATTATTGTACTAGGTGTTATGGTTCTGTCATAAATGTCACCAATGTGCAGCCTCCTCCCTCCAACTCTTCCATAGACTCCAATGTTAAAATGACTCAGAAAGTTCCTTTGAAAATCAGAAGTACAGGCTGTCTTTACACTGTCACCACATCCATATAATAAACTCCACAGGCATGAAAACTGAGAATTTGGTAGACTGGACATTGCTGGCACTCACGGTGAAAGAATTTTGTCAATACGATATGTACTTTTCATTTGGGAATGATTTGTTTCGGCCTGACTTTTCTGTTCATTTTAAGCAGCTAAAGTGAGGTGCATGTGTGCGTGTCTATGGAGCCATTGGGTGCAGTCACTATAGCAACCAGGCTCACACCTGCCTGCTTAACGAGCTCTCTCTCACTCTGCCAAGGTTAAACCTAAAAATGTCTACTGCATCTAAGCAGTTGTAGTAAGATTAACTTTTTCAATAGGCACAATAAGACAGATTTGACAGGGGTCAGTAGTTAGTATATGCCAACTAAGTAGAGCATTGTGATTGGCACACAGGTTTTTCAGATCTGGGCAGTTGGAGTCAGTTGATGACTTTAAAATCATCCTTTCTGACTGGATAATTAAAGCTTACAGCATCTACCTGTCTGTAGTTGATTTTCCCACCTTTTAACTAATGTTTAACTAATCTAATCTCATTTAATGTCTCTGTTTATAGTCTGTATAGTTTATCTCCCCACTAACAAACTTAAAGTAGTCTTAAAATAAAACCCACAAAACAGTTCAAGATGAAATACTTTTTATTTGCTCATGTAATGCCAGTTGCCATATTTTTCTGTATGTCACTCATTCGCTTATACAAAAAGTACCAATTTGTACACTAGTCTAGTGTATTTTTTCCCTCTATCTCTCTATGTCTCTCACATACAGAGACTAACACACAGACATGTATATACTCATTATTGCTGTTCAAACTGATGGTCAAATTTCCAAGCACCACCTGAACGCCTCATCTGTTTTCAACCCATCACTGGACCAACTGTCGTCATTCCGCTTTGCTCTCTGCTGTGGTAAGTACAGTACACTCAGTACTGCACTGTTTTATTTTTATGATGGTAAAAATACATGTTTGACATTTAAACTCACATATCAAGTCCAACAGAGTTTAAAAGAGTTCAAAGAATAAAGAAAGAAAAAAAAGAATAACCTTCACTATCATTTATATAGGTTTATGACGTTTTGCTGTTAGCAGCAGTGCTAACACTAGCTTCAATACTAATGCTAGCAATGATGCTAATGCTAGCAACAATGCTAACGCTAGCTATAGTGCTAACACTAGTGTTAGCAGTTGTTAACTGACAAAAAGAATATTGCTGTGATATTCCTGTGATATTTATTGGCGGTCAGTGAGACAAAAGTAACAAATGAGCTTTATTATTGCCATTGTGGCTTAGTTTTAACAGTAAGAGTGCTTTATGACTTTTGCTGTTAGCAGCCGTGCTAACGCTAGCTTCAATGTTAATGCTAGCAACAATGCTAACGCTAGCTATAGTGCTAACACTAGCCTTAGCAGTTGTTAACTGACAAAAAGAATATTACTGTGATATTCCTGTGATATTTATTGGCGGTCAGTGAGACAAAAGTAACAAATGAGCTTTATTATTGCCATTGTGGCTTAGTTTTAACAGTAAGAGTGCTTTATGACTTTTGCTGTTAGCAGCCGTGCTAACGCTAGCTTCAATGCTAATGCTAGCAACAATGCTAACGCTAGCTATAGTGCTAACACTAGCCTTAGCAGTTGTTAACTGACAAAAAGAATATTACTATGATATTCCTGTGATATTTATTGGCGGTCAGTGAGACAAAAGTAACAAATGAGCTTTATTATTGCCATTGTGGCTCAGTTTTAACAGTAAGAGTGTTAGCGCTAGCAGCAATGCTAACACTAACTGAAGTGCTAACATTAGCAGGAATGCTAGCGCTAGCAGCAATGCTAAGACTAGTAACAGTCTAACAGTAGCCTTACATAAGTGGAAATACTTCAGTTAATTAGTTTGAATTATAAAATGGCTGCTGTATCAGCTGGTGTGCTATATTACTCTATAATTATCCTGCTGACTATAAGTTCAGTGTATCATGTCATGTGGGTTATGTATTTCTGTTAGTCTGATAACACTGTACAGACAACTAACATATTATTTCTCGTCTTACACTTTCAGGAACTTGACTGACCCCTGTGCTTTGCCTGGTAGGTGTGCACATACTGTAAGAGAAGTAGACCAAAATAAAAAAATAATCTGACTAATATAAGCTATAAAGTGATGGGTTCAAACTTTGTACTAGACCTTTTAAACACAATTTTATAATAAATACACATAAGTGCAGCTTAACAATTGGGCTAAAATATTTTTTTCGTACATTTTTTGTAGTCACATTTGTGTTTAAAAATATTATTGCTGAATTTAATTAAATATTTATTCTTTTTAAAAGTGCCCAATTATGCAACTTTTTGCACATGGCAGCCAACAACAGTTTAGCTTGAATATTTGTTTTGTCCTTTTTCAGTAGTCACAATTAGTTCATACAATTACCATGTGATATCATTTTAATAAAATTATTATTTTTTTCTTCTTTTTTGTTCACAGTGTGCAGAAGAAGAACAAGGACCAGATCTCCAGTCTTCTCTCTCACATCCCAACCCCCCAACCCCTCTATCCTCTGTACTGCTCCACCTGTTGTCTCTGCCTTCTTTCCATCTGTATTTCACCCTGTGGTTTGTGAGAAATTTTGCCAAACCAAGAATCTTATTGCGGTTTGATTTCAAAGCCGTGTCTCTCCTGCTCTGTCTGTTCTCTCTGCTAAATTTTCTCTCTACCTGTTTTTCACTCTTTGGCTTGCTGCTGAGAAATGCACAAGCCAATAAAGCAATAAAGAGTGCATATTTTGCCTCAACCTTTGAACAAACTGAACAAACAAAGAAAACTCTACGGTTTGATTTCAAAACCGTGTCTTTCCTGCTCTGCCTGTTCTCTCTTCTAAATTTTCTCTCTACCTGTTTTTCACTCTTGGCTTGCTGCTGAAAAATGCCAAGCCATTAAAGCAATAAAGAGTGCGTATATTGCCTCTACCTGAGAACAAACTGAACAAGCAAAGAAAACTCTAATTCACGGTTTGATTTTGATTTCCCAGCCGTGTCTCTCCTGCTCTGCCTGTTCTCTCTTCTAGATTTTCTCTCTACCTGTTTTTCATTCTGGGCTTGCTGCTAAGTTGTGCCAAGCCAATAAAGAGAGTACATAATATTCTCTCGACTGAAGAACAAACTGTCAAATGAAAGACAACTGTTTCAGACAAATAAAAACTGAAATATAAAAACAAAGACAACATCTCCTGGTGTGTGCCACTCTTATCTTGTGAACATATTTTCTGAAGACTAAGAAACACTTGCAGGTGTGTGAAAATGCCAAGGAAGCAGAAAAAGTCAAAAGCTGCAAAACAACGCTGGAAGAAGTTCCATGAGATTCACAGTGTACCAATATGTGAACAGGCTGAGTTTGATTTTCCTCAGAGCTCTGCAGAAGACAGTGTGTCTACAAAGACCAATTCTGACAGTGTCAAACAGGCAGGTCAACATGTTCCTGCACATGTACAACAGGTATCTTATGCTGATGCTGTAAAGAGTGGACTGCAGCATGAATTTAGTGAACAACATGAGGTGTCAAGTGCCCGACAGGTGGGTTATGCTGATTGAAAAGAGGCCATCACAGTGATGTGGGAGGACCATCTCATGCAGAAAGAGTGAACCTTGAAAACCAGCCCTCTGTAACACATGTCTGTGCATCTCACAGCCAGGCACATCCTAAATATGGAGACTCCAGAAACCACCAGTGCACATGTAACTCACTCACATTTCTTGCATTCCTTCATGAGAATGAAAACATGACTACAGCTGACCTTAATCTGGTCTTGGATAAAGGTGATGTGATGTACAAAGAGGCAAAGAAAAGATTCCCCAAGAGTATTCATTTGGCAACCGATGAGCTGCCAGACAAAGTTTATGCTCGCAGGTCTATGTATCATGTCGACATGACACAGCCTTCCCGGTATGGGACATCTGAAGAACCTCCAGAGGAAGCAGTAGATACCTTTCTCAGCTTAGAAGCAGGACTGAGCTGCCTGTTGTCAGATGTGCAGTATGCCTTACTGATTATGAGTGGATTGTGTATTGCAGTGTTCAGATCCACATCAGGCAAATATGGTTTCTTTGATCCACACTCCAGAACTCCCAGTGGTCTTTCTCTACTACTACAGTCACGTAATCGTGGTACAGCTGTGATGCTGAAATTTACACTCCTCAGTGACATGATTAAGAGGCTCCAAGATTCTTATGAAATGATGGAGATATCACCCTCTTGTAACTATGAGCTGAAGCCTGTGCAGTTTTACAGTATGAGCACAGTCAACCTGAGTGATACTATCACAGACACAGTCTGCAGACCAACAGCTGCCGCTGCTGTGGCACCTACTCACGCTGATACAAGTGTTGATGAAGCAAACTCCTCTACTCCAAGGAGAAACACAACCACTGGTCTGACTGAGAACATCTTTTGTCAAATGTCCATTTGTACGCCACTGGTGAAACAAAAAGAAGTCCACATGACTCAGTTCACATCATATGAAGATCAGAATGAACCTCCTAATATACCAACTGAAGAACTATGCAGTGAATTAAATTTCTTTCCATCGAATGATGCTTTTTCATGTCAATCAAATGCTGCAATAACAAATGTTGCTGCCTGTGATCTTTCTGATATAGTTTTACAAAAACTGAAGAAAGTTAATAAACAACAAAGGCACAAAATGAAAAGAAGATTAATGGCATCAGAGAAACCCAGAAATCAGAGAAAAGAAAACCAAAAAAGGAAAGAACAACAAAAATATGCTTCAAATAAAGATTACAAAGAAAAGAAAAAATCTTGCACAAGCGAGGCATATAAAAACAATCCTGAAGTCAGACAGAAACAACAACAGTATGTTAAAAGACGTTACTGTGAGAATGGAGAATTCAGACAGAAACAACAACAGTATGTTAAAAGACGTTACTGTGAGAATGCAGAATTCAGACAGAAACAGCAACAGTATGTTAAAAGACGTTACTATGAGAATGGAGAATTCAGACAGAAACAGCAACAGTATGTTAAAAGACATTACTGTGAGAATGCTAAAGTTAGACAGAAACAAAAACAATATATTAAAAGACATTACTATGAGAATACTGATTTCAGAGAGGAGAAAAAAAGCTATATCACTAAAAGGTATAGAGAAAGCCCAGAATTCAGAGAGAGACAGAGATCTCGAGTGACTCAGCGTTATGCACGTGACAACGCATTCAGAGCAAGACACAAACAACTGATGAAACAACTAATGCGAGACAGGTATCAAAGTAATCTTGCATTCAGGATTATGCACAACATGAGATGTGCCATGAAAATAAAAAGGAAATACAGATGGGTGAACAGACAAACCCAAGAGAGTGACAACAGTGTGATCAATGAGGCCATATCTGTGTTCAAATCACAAATCAAAGCTGGACCATCATACCCATGTACTGTATGTTTCAAGGCTTCATTTCCAAACCAAGTACGACCCTGCATAAGGTCAAATTATGTCAAAAACCCACATGTGGTTGCAACATGTTTGACAGGAAGATTTGTTCATGTTTGTGAGGAAAACTGCAGAAATGAGCAGTGCAATGTGCCTGATGAGAGAAAGAGAGAGTGGATTTGTCACACCTGCCACACTCATCTTAAAAATGGATCCATGCCAGTACTTGCTGTTGCCAATAAACTGGATCTTGCTGATATTCCAGCTGAACTGTCTGATCTCAACATCCTGGAGAGGCATCTCATAGCCAAGTGCATACCATTTGCCAAGATTATTCCTCTTCCCAAAGGCAGACAAAGAGCAATTAGAGGAAATGTGGTCTGTGTCCCATCAGAGGTACAGGAAACTGTTGAAGCGCTACCTCGATTAAGAAATAATTCTCAGGTCATGAGAGTAAAACTGAAGAGACGCTTGTCTTACAAAGGTCATCAGCTGTTTCAGACTGTAAGCTGGTCTAAACTTGTGCAAGCACTGCATAAACTCAAGCAGATTCATCCACAGTATAAGGATGTGAGCATCAGAGATGATGCTGAGCTGTGTGATCCAACACTTCCTGATGAAGATGAGGATGAGGATGATGATGATGAAAACATGAATGAGGACGATTATGATGAGGCTGATTTAATGGAAATTGACAGCTGTGAGAAAAATGTACTATGTGAAGCACAAAATAAAAATGAACAAGATATTGACATGTTACCCTGTGATGGTGAACAATCACGTGAGCAGATGAGAGATGATTCAGAGCAAGCAGATGGACTGACTAATGGTGGTTTTGCACTCGAGTCCTGTTTGCAGCCCCCTGATGTGGCTGAGGAAATATTATGTTTCAGTGAAGGAATCTACTCTGTTGCTCCTGCAGAGAGAAACAATCCAATAAGTTTTTTCAAACACCTAAACTGGAGGCCATGGCCTTCCTGTGCAGTTTCCTACAGGCCAAAACACACTTGATGAAAGAAGGCTGATCAAAGTATCCCCCAGTGGGTATTTCAAATCAAGACTTTTCTGCATTGATGATCGTTTTGCCAAAGACACAAACTGTTTGTTCTTTGCACAGTTTGTGACTGAAATACACTTGGCTACTTCCAGCATGACGATACAGTTAAGGAAGGCAAAGCCTTTGACCAGAGATGGGAGAAAAATAACCTCAGGCATGTTACAAGATAAACATGAGGTGGAGAAACTGGTGAGAAATAAAGACGGAGTGAGATTCATGCAGCCTCTGAGAGGAACCCCAGCCTATTGGGAGAAAACAACAAGAGATCTTTTTGCCATGATCAGACAGTTGGGAACTCCCACGTTCTTTTGCACATTTTCAGCTGCTGAAATGCGCTGGCCTGAAGTGATTGAGGCAATAACAAGGCAGCAAGGTGAACAAGTGAATTTTGAAGGACTCGACTGGTCAGCAAAGTGTGACATCCTGAGAAGCAATCCTGTCACAACAATGCGCATGTTTGACAAGAGAGTTGAAGCATTATTCAGAGATTTACTCTTATCTCCTGCACAGCCACTTGGCAAAGTCATTGACTACTTTTACAGAGTTGAGTTTCAGCACAGAGGAAGCCTACACATACACTGTCTCCTGTGGGTAGAAGGTGCTCCTGTGTTTGAGGATGATGATGATCAAACTGTTGTTGATTTTATAAACAAATACATCACAGCTCAGCTGCCTGATCCACATACACAACCTGAACTGTACAAGAAAGTTACAGAAGTGCAAAAACATAGTAAGAACCACACAAAGACGTGCTTTAGGAGTTTAAGCTCCAGGTGCCGTTTTGGTTTTCCCAAACCACCCTGCAATGAGACAATGATCACAAGACCCAGTGAGGATGATGAACTGGAGGTAGAAACAGCAAAGAACAAGCTCAGACCACTGAACCAGCTGCTGCTGCCTGAAACTGCTTCCATGAGTTTAGAGCAGCTCTTGGCAAGATGCAAGTTGACGCATGCAGAATATGAGCGATACCTGAATAAAATGAACACAAGGAGTACGATCATACTAAAGCGTTGTTACGACCCGGCTCGTAATGACCGTAACGATGCGCAGGATGTCACGCGACTTCCCACGCCCAAACAGACACAGCCACAGCGTTTGAATCTTAACAATAATTTATTTACACTAATGGCACAATGGAGGAGTATATGCTTCGGGGTGAGCCAAGGCCAAAACAATAAACAAAACTCAACCTATGCTTCGGTTCCCCTCTAACCTATCCAGGGAAAAGAAAACAAAGAAATAACACAGACTGACCTCCCTGGTCTAAAAAACACAGGAGAAAAGAAGGCATCTCAAAATAATCGGCAGCTCACCCCTACTTACTCCGCACCTCACACACATGCCCGACTTTATGCTAAAAGACTGTAGCTGCGGCCGCGCCGTCTGGACCAGAGGCAGGTGCATGGGAAGTCTGCCACACATCCCAACCAGTGCAGCTCTTCAGTCGCCCTTTTGTAGCTCACGGCCACCACAGGAACCAGTCACATCAGGCCGGTCATTAGGTCCACCAATCACAGCCGAGCCCCTGCACAGGTGAATTAACATACGTCACACAACAGAGAAACCAGCAGCACCCGTAACAAGCGTGATCCAAAAGACTCTTGGATAAATGGCTATAATCCACATCTGCTTGAAGCCTGGAACAGTAATATCGACATAAGCTTTGTTTTAGATGCTTTCGGCGCTGCAAATTATTTAATGAAATATATATCAAAAAAAGAGGGCGGGCTATCTGAGTACCTGAAAACTGTCATTGAGAACTCCCATAAGGACAGTGTAAATGAGTGCGATGAAATGAGAGCCATCATGCAGGCATATTCAAAGAAGCGAGAGATCAGTGCACAGGAGTGTGTTGCTCGTGCATGTGGTCTTCACATGAAGCAATGTTCACGTGCTGTAATATTCATACCAACTGATGATAATCCTGTGAAAATGAGTCGTCCCCTGTCAGTTCTGGACAACACAACATCTGAGTCTTCCAATGTTTGGATGACATCTTTGAATGACAAATACAAAGCCAGACCTGAAACACCAGAGTATGAGGAGATGTGCATGGCAGACTTTGCTGCTACTTGCAGGATTGTCTATGGCCAACAGACGAAAGGTAAAGATGTTTTGCCCCTTCTCAATGAGATGGGATTTGTGCAAAGGCGCAAAAATGATAAGCCTGCTGTCATCAGATTTCACCGCTGCTCACAGGAAAAACATCCAGAGCAATATTACGGAAGACTGCTTAAACTGTACCTTCCTCATCGTTCAGACCACGAACTGAAAACACCATCTTTGCCAACCTATCAGGCTTTCTATGGTGCTGGCTGTGTACAGCTACCAGGTACTGACCGTCTTGAATACATGCAACACATTGTCAAAAGAAACAGAGAAAAATATGAGAAAAACAGTGAGGAGATCGAGAGCGCTGTTGAGGAATATGAGCAGAACAGAGGTGTGACTGACGAATGGTGTAATCTGGCACCTGAATCAGATCTCGTAAGGTTGCCACTTGTTGAACAAGAAAGAGAGCAAGACAATGAAAATGAACAGGAAGATGTGCCCGACTACAGCCATCAGGCTGATGCTTCAACAGAAGTCAGAGCCATCAGGGAACCCCTGCTATTGATCCCACATTGTTACGTCAGATGTTTCAGAATCTGAATAAGAAGCAAGCCTGCATATTTTATGCAGTTAGAGACTGGTGCATTAAAAGAGTCTGTGCTCTGAATCCGGAGCAGTTTTCTTTTATATTAATGGTGGTGCTGGAACAGGAAAATCACATCTTATCAAATGCATCTACTCAGAAGCATCTAAGATACTGAGCAAAGTGCCCAGATATGCAGACGACGTTGACATATCAAAACCCACTGTCCTGTTAACTGCTTTCACTGGGACTGCAGCATTTAACATTTCTGGAACAACACTGCATTCTCTTCTCAAGCTGCCTAGAAGCTTAAAACCTCCCATTCAGGGACTTGGCAATCAGCTGGATGAAGTCAGATCAGAACTTTTGAATGCTGAAATAATCGTCATTGACGAAGTGTCTATGGTGTCAAGACATCTCTTTGCATATGTAGATGCAAGACTCAAACAGATCAAAGGGACTCGGAGACCCTTTGGAGGAATGTCAGTCATTGCTGTCGGAGACTTCTATCAGCTACCCCCAGTGCGACAGTCTAAACCTCTCTGTGTGCACGACCCGTCCGAGATCGACCTGTGGCGGGAGCATTTTCAGATGATCACTCTGACTGAGATTATGCGTCAGAAAGATGATGTTGTCTTTGCTGAGATGCTGAACAGAATTCGTGTGAAAGGAAAGTTGGATGTGCTTTGCGAAGCAGATAGAAATTTGTTGTCACAGGCCATAACTGAACCAGCCCTTTGTCCGACTGATGCGTTGCACATTTTTGCAACTAACAAAGAAGTGGATGCACACAACTCTGCAACACTGGCTCTGCTCCATACTCATATCATTGACATCCATGCAGATGATTATAGAAAGGATCCTAGAACTGGCAGAATGGCACTTCAAGACAGACCATTCAAAGGAGGTAAAAACGAGTTACCAGACACATTGAAAGTTGCAGAAGGAGCTTGTGTCATGCTCACCAGAAACATTGACATACAAAATGGTTTGGTTAATGGAGCTTTTGGAATACTACTTAGAGTAGTTTACTCTGAAAATGACCAACACATCATCAAGCTTGGACTTAAAATGGATAATGAGACATCTGGAAAGAATAACCGAACACCAGCAGACGACATGGTGTACATTGAGAGAGCAGAGGAGAATCTGAAGCAGAAAGGAGTGGTACGAAGACAGTTCCCAGTGAAGCTGGCCTTTGCATGTACAATACATAAGGTACAGGGTATGACAACCACATCAGCTGTTGTCTCTCTTAAGAGCATTTTTGAGCCCGGCATGGCCTACGTAGCTGTCAGTAGAGTGACGTCTCTCAGTGGACTGTATCTTCTTGATATGGAGGAGAAAAAAATATTCACCAACCCAGAAATCACTGCAGCACTTGAGAACATGAGACAAGCCAACCTTGATGACATGATGCCTCTTCTACATGTGAGACAAACACTGAGCAGGTCAGACGCTTTCACCATTGTTCATCATAACACAGAGGGACTGCCAGCTCACATTAATGACATCAAGAGTCACCATGAATTGTGTCTAGCAGATGTTTTGTGCCTAACAGAAACACACCTGCGGAGCTCTTTTGTCGCAGAGAGTCTCCACTTGGAAAATTACAATTTGTTCAAACGCAACAGACACCTGTCCTACACAAACTTTCCCCAGATGGCAAACAGAAGTGGTGGTGGAGTTGCTGTTTATGTGAAAAGTGACATTCAAGTGCATGAAAAACAGTACATCCATAATGTAACTGACCTTGAATTTCTGGCTTTAAAGGTTGAAGTACCAGTCAGTGCACTGATTGCAGTTGTATACAGACCTCCAGACTACACTTTGAGGCCATTCCTGAAAAACCTGGTAAGCCTATTAGACTCATTAGAGATCATGGACTGTCATCCCATCATAGTGTGTGGTGATTTTAATGAGAATGTTTTATCCAGTGCAAACAAACCAATCCTGGAGCTGTTTGAGTCTAGGGGATACGCACAGGTCATCACTGCCCCTACCACAGAGAAGAACACACTGCTTGACCTAATTTTCATTTCTCAGCCAGAGCGATGTCTCCATTCTGGAGTCATGAAGACCTACCATAGTTACCATGACCCTGTATACTGTGTATTGTCCTGTGATGATTCATGATCTAAATCTTTGATTACAGTAAGTAATTTGTATATTTTTGAATGACTTAAGAAAGTAGAGCAATATTTAAAAGTTGACTTAAGAAAAAACGCCCTGCATTGCAGTATAATGTTTGAATTGTTTACATAAAATACAATTAAATGAATTAAATAATGATATCAGTAAAAGATGACAATTTTATGTATTACAGAAAATCTAAAAATCAGTAATCTATGAATGTCAGAAAATCAAATATAGCAGTTTAAAACGAACAGTGTAGGCATATCCTCTCTGCAGCCAGGCTTCAAAATCCTGTCAGGCTGCCCCAGTCTCACTGTGGCTGGGAGGGAGGGAGGGTGGACCAGAGGATTGCCCACACAACACATAAATGTTCAACAGCTTCTTCATTGTTTCTGAGTGAACAACAATGACTAAGGGTTGCTTTTTTTTTAAAAAAGAAAAAAAAGAAAAACCTAATTACAGCAATAGTGACAGTTAAGCCAGTTTATCTGTGCCTCTATTTTGAAATATAATTTACAAAAATGTTATTGATTTTGGTTTGTTATAATCTTTAAACTTTTTTAAAAAGTATATGATTATATTTTTGAACAAATCTCGTTTCGATGAAACATACATTTTTATGAGCTTTTATCATGTTTCAGCCAGTGCATTTATCAGGGTGGGTCTGGGTCTAGGATGATAAATGCACTGGCTGATAACTGCACATTTCTGGCCAGAAATGTGTCAGCAGTGTTACATATGTACTACATATGTAACACTTGCTTTCTGTTACCAGCTGATACCCTACATTTGTATAGACATTGGATGGTGTGAGGCTGGCGAGTTGAGTGGAGTGGGTAGGTGGGAGTTGAATGGGGGGGTGCAGTGGGAGGTTGTTAGGTTTCTTTTTTTTTTCTTTTCTTTTTTTTTGTTAAGAGAGACACAGTTCTGTGTCTTCTCCAAGCTTCACATGTAAAATCCAACAGTGTGAAGCACATAGCAGCCAGAAACTGTAATGCCTCAGATCAGAGAGGCTTCATCATCACCATCTTCATCGCCGTACGATCAGAGCGTGAGACTTCACATCTGGAGCACAGGAGAGATTCTGTGATAAGTCTTCCTTCTAGCTTGTCCCACAAGCAGTTGGTGAGATTTACTCACAACAAAAAGGGTTAATGACATTATTTTCATGAAAACATGTATTAATTCTTTGTTAAGTGTTTAAATTGTGTTTTCGCTTGACCTTAGGAGTGTTATTTTGAGTGTATTTTAATGTCTGTACTCAGGTGTTTCCCTCTGTGATCCATCCCATTCAGAGCTGAGACACTCAGGACTGAACAGACTGCACAGTTTCTGTGACTGAGCCTCCAAACCACCTTCTTTGAAACCACACATGATAGAAGGGCTTTATATTTGCAGCAGCACTACTAAAGGTATTCAGTTTATTACAGGATGTGTTTGTTTCTTAGGACCAGCTCTAAGTGCACACTACCTAACATATACACCTTTCTGTTCATTACAAACCAGCTACTCTGGACCATATGGCCAGTTCGCAGGAATGTTGCTGCAGGACAACATCCCTGGAGATCACCATCATTGCCAGACTGACTGTGCCTCCTCTGTGCAGTGTCAAGATCCTCCTTAAATGAGTGTGTAAGTTAACATTTTCATTATTTTATTCCCTTTGACAAGTATCACCGGTATTTACATTTACAACTACATATGTTCCTGTTTTCTGCTCTTCTTTTAAAGTCCTCAGCTATCCTGCTTCTGTGCTGCTTGCCACACATCAAACACTGGCCGGATGACAGGGAGGATCCACTCTGAAGTCACTGGACATGATGAGGATCATATGGGACTTTATAGTTTCACAGAAACGTTGTGCTCTTTGATTACAGGTTTTAAATGGCCATAATGACTGCCTCTCTCTGATCAACAGGCTAAAGGATTGTTTTCATTGTTAGAGCTCTGTACAATGTATGCTTATTTAATATTTCATCACAGAGCAAACCTTTATTTATTTAACATATTTTAAATTTGTTTTAATGTTGAATTAACTGTGAGGATTGTTTTAAGTGGGCACTCAGAATGTCAAATGACCAGAAATGTGGTAACTGGAATTCTACAGTATGTAAAAAATATCTGCTAAGAACGAAACACAGACAAAAAACCCCAAGAGAACTCAAATTCATTCCATGTAATCCAATCTAAAACATTTTAAACTGCTGAACAGCAACACAAACTGTGTTAAAAAACAGTGTTAACAGAATGATTATGATGGGTTTGTACCAAAGTTTCAGGTCACATGGCACACCTAGTGTGTAGTGTAGGGTAGGGTATCAGCTGGTAAGTATAGGTTTTTTCATATTTGTGTCCTTAGAGTTCAGATAGATAAAGCCTTGTGTATAATAATTAGTCATAACCACAACTCAAAGTCAGGGACTAACTAAATTTGGGACTTTGTGTCTGAACCCAGGTTAAAACACGGTGTAAAAAGGCATTTAGTAGCATGGCTGAACAATGCTGTAAACTAATGATACTTATTTATCCATGTTCACAAAAAGGACTAATGTGTTTATTTGATTATTTACATGTGTTAAACTGTGTCTCCACCTTAGGCTTTCATTTGAATTTATTCAAAACTCTCTATACAGTTCTCTTTTACCACTGTGTGGACTCTGTTTACAATAAAGCATAAAAAAGAATGAGTAATAAAAAGATGTGTAGACAGATCAGTAAATTAAGTAGACCAATAGAAACAGCTGTTCAGCCATGTTCTAAGAAACCAACACAATTTAAAGGTTCAGGATTGTGGTTTTAAAAGTTGAAGTTTCATGTATTTCATATGTTGCTTAATATTTTTATTTAGTTATTTAATTTAGTTATTTTTATTTATTCTATTAGTCCTTTTCAGAAAGGAGCTGTAAAATATGACTTAAGGTTTTTATGTTATTTTTTATGACATACAAAACAAATTGATGTATATATTACTATTAAACATAATATACACAATATGTCTGAAAAACATTATGCTGTATATTAAAGTTTGTATTTTCTCCAGAATGTTTGTTCATCTTTTAAGTTCATTTCAACAAATTTGTTTTTACATTTATTTTTAATGAGTTTTTTTTATGAATTGGAGATTTATAATACATAATTCCACTCTTTAAGTGATTAGAAGAATATAAACTTTTAATATTAATTCAGAGGTTTTCTGACTCTAAATTTTCTTTTGTAAATGCTCATCTTTTTCTAATTTACATTTTAAACATGTTCAGCTATTTTCCAAAATCTTCCATTGTGTAAACGTCAGCTTTTAGCAGTTGAGCACTTTTGTTTTCAGGTTAAAAATTCATTTTTTTATGTCATTCAACATTTTTAACTCAATTTCATCAATTAATTCATTTCAGTGCATACATTCAGATTCAAGCATTCACACTGCAGTTTCTTCAGAAAATGCACTTTCTAGTTATTAGTGTGAATGCTTGTAAAAGCATTCACAGTATTGTTCTTCTAATCTTTATTATTAGTGTGAATGCTTGTAAAAGCATTCACAGTATTGTTCTTCTAATCTTTATTATTATTATTTCATATTCCGTACGTTTTTTGGCATCTAACTCCTTCAAAACCGTTCAACTTAGAAAAACCATTGAAACACCGTTAGATTCCTCTTCTTTTGGACATGACTGCTTCTACTTTTCTCATTTTTAACATTTATATTTTTAATTTTATTCAACTTTTTCCAACAAAAATTTCCCATGTATTTCAATGGGGAGACCCTTCAAATTCTCATTCAAATCACTCCTCTTTCAACTCTAACTACTTCCACATACATTGACGTAGAGCCACCATTCAAACTTTAAAACGAAGCCAAGACATTCAACTATTCAACTTGTATTTATCTTTTCAATATCTATTATACTTTTTCTATAGTTCCAGTTTAAGTTTCATGATGTTTTTTCACCTGTTTCAGAGTTTATAATGGGTGTGTATGGGACGGAATGTTGGGGCTAGAGTGAGACAGCTCAACTGCTAGAGTGAGAGCAGGGGGGGAATTAATCTTAAAATATTTTATTAAAACTGCTGCTGTGTCCACGGTGTTTGGTCTACAGGTATGATTTTACCCTCAAAACGTAGCCATCGTTGTCCACTTTCACCCAATGTGTTTATTATTCTACTAGGTGTTATGGTTCTTTCATAAATGTCACCAATGTGCAGCCTCCTCCCTCCAACTCCTCCATAGACTCCAATGTTAAAGTGGCTAAGAAAGTTTGTTTGAAAATCAGAAGTGCAGGCCGTCTTTACACTGTCACCACATCCATATAATAAGCTCCACAGGCATGAAAACTGAGAATTTGGTAGAGTAGACATTGCTGTCGCTCACGGTGAAAGAATTTTGTCAATACGACATGTACTTTTCATTTGGGAACAATTTGTTTCGGCCTGACTTTTCTGATCATTTTAAGCAGCAAAAGTGAGGTGCATGTCTGTGAGCGTGTGTACTGACCCATTGGGTGCAGTCACTATAGCAACCAGGTTCACACCTGCCTGCCTAACGAGCTCTGTCTCTCACTGTGCCAAGATTCATCTTAAACACTTCTCTTTCAACTGCTGCTGTGTCCACAGTGTTTGCTCTACAGCCATCATTTTACCCTCAAAACGTCGCCAGCGTTCTTCTCTTTCCAACAGCGTGTCTTTCAAAGCTCAGACATTTAAACTTTTTAAACTTTATGGATCCAAGTGGAGGGATCACATTTTAGTCATTCAGTGATTCAAAGAATCTGAACTTTTAATATTCATTCAGATGTTTTCTGACTCTAAATTTTCTTTTCTCATTACCTAGGTTTTTCTAATTTACATTTAAAACATTTTCAGCTATTTTCCAACTTCTTCTCTGTGCTTGTCAGCTTTTAGCAGTTCAGCACTTTTGTTTTAAGTTAAAAATTCTGTATTTTCCAGCTCATTCAACATTTTTAGGTTAATATTCAGCAATTAATTCATTTCAGTGCATACATTCAGATTCAAGCATTCACACTGCAGTTTCTTCAGAAAATGCACTTTCTAGTTATTAGTGTGAATGCTTGTAAAAGCATTCACAGTATTGTTCTTCTAATCTTTATTAGTGTGAATGCTTGTAAAAGCATTCACAGTATTGTTGTTGTAATCTTTATTATTATTATTATTTCCTATTCCGTACGTTTTTCGCCGACTATCTCCTTCAAAACCGTTCAACTTAGAAAAACCATTCAAACACCGTTAGATTCCTCTTCTTTTGGACACGACTGCTTCTATTTTTCTCATTCATAACATTTATATTTTTAAAATTATTCAGCTTTTTTCAACAAAAATTTCCCATGTATTTCAATGGGGAGACCATTCAAATTATCATTCAACTCACTCCTCTTTAAACTGTATCTACTTCCACATACATTGATGTAGAGCCACCATTCAAACTTTAAAACGAAGACAAGACATTCAACTATTCAACTAGTATTTATCTTTTCAATATCTTTTATACTTTTTCTTCAGTTCCAGTTTAAGTTTCATGATGTTTTTTCACCCGTTTCAGAGTTTATAATGGGTGTGTATGGGACGGAATGTTGGGGCTAGAGTGAGACAGCTCAGCTGCTAGAGTGAGAGGAGCAAAAAATTACTCTTAAAATATTTTTAAAACTGCTGCTGTGTCCACGGTGTTTGGTCTACAGGTATGATTTTACCCTCAAAACGTAGCCATCGCTGTCCTCTTTCATCCAATGTGTTTACTATTGTACTAGGTGTTATGGTTCTTTCATAAATGTCACCAATGCACAGCCTCCTCCCTCCAACTCCTCCATAGACTCTAATGTTAAAATGGCTCAGAAGGTTCGTTTGAAAACCAGAAGTACAGGCTGTCTTTACACTGTCACCACGTCCATATAATACACTCCACAAGCATGAAAACTGAGAATTAGGTAGACTGGACATTGCTGTCACTCACGGTGAAAGAATTTTGTCAATAGGACCTGTACTTTTCATTTGGGAGCGATTTGTTTCGACCTGACTTTTCTGTTCATTTTAAGCAGCAAAAGTGAGGTGCATGTCTGTGTGCGTGTGTACTGAGCCATTGGGTGCAGTCACTATAGCAACCAGGCTCACACCTGCCTGCCTAACGAGCTCTCTCTCACTCTGCCAAGATTCATCTTAAACATTTCTCTTTCAACTGCTGCTGTGTCCACAGTGTTTGCTCTACAGCCATCATTTTACCCTCAAAACGAAGCCATCGTTGTTCTCTTTCCACCAGCATGTCTTTCAAAGCTCAGAGATGTAAACCTTTAAAAGTGTGTGGATCCAAGTGGAGGGATTACACTTTAGTCATTCAGTGATTCAAAGAATATGAACTTTTAATATTCATTCAGATGTTTTCTGACTCTAAATTTTCTGTTCTCATTTCTTAGGTTTTCCAAATTTTAATTTAAAAACTTTTCAGCTCTTTTCCAACTTCTTCTGCGTGAACATCAGCTTTCAAAAGTTCGGCACTTTTGTTTTCAGGTTAAAAACTCTGTATTTTCCAGCTCATTCAACATTTTTATTTTTAACTTAAAATTCAGCAATTAATTCATTTCAGTGCATACATTCAGATTCAAGCATTCACACTGCAGTTTCTTCAGAAAATGCACTTTCTAGTTAGTGTGAATGCTTGTAAAAGCATTCACAGTATTGTTCTTCTAATCTTTATTATTAGTGTGAATGCTTGTAAAAGCATTCACAGTATTGTTCTTCTAATCTTTATTATTATTATATTTTATTCTTCCGTGCGTTTTTGTACTGTATCTCCTTCAAAACCGTTCAACTTAGAAAAACCATTCAAACACCATTAGATTCCTCTTCTTTTGGACATGACTGCTTCTATTTTTCTCATTTTTAACATTTATATTTTTAATTTTATTTAACTTTTTTCAACAAAAAATTCCCATGTATTTCAATGGGGAGACCCTTCAAATCCTCATTCAACTTACTCATTTTAAAAACTGTGTCTACTTCCACATACGTTGACATAGAGCCACCATTCAAACTTTAAAATGAAGACAAAACATTCAACTATTCAATTTGTATTTATCTTTTCAATATCTATTATACTTTTTCTTCAGTTCCAGTTTAAGTTTCATGATGTTTTTTCACCCATTTCAGAGTTTATAATGGGTGTGTATGGGACGGAATGTTGGGGCTAGAGTGAGACAGCTCAACTGCTAGAGTGAGAGGAGCAAAAAAATAAATCTTAAAATATTTTTTAAAACTGCTGCTGTGTCCACGGTATTTGGTCTACAGGTATGATTTTACCCTCAAAACGTAGCCATCACTGTCCTCTTTCATCCAATGTGTTTACTATTGTCCTAGGTGTTATGGTTCTGTCATAAATGTCACCAAAGCACAGCCTCCTCCCTCCAACTCCTCCATAGACTCTAATGTTAAAATGGCTCAGAAGGTTCGTTTGAAAATCAGAAGAGCATGGTGTTTTTACACTGTCACCACGTCCATATAATAAACTCCTCAGGCATGAAAACTGAGAATTAGGTAGACTGGACATTGCTGCCGCTCACGGTGAAAGAATTTCGTCAATAGGACCTGTACTTTTCATTTGGGAGCGATTTGTTTCGGCCTGACTTTTCTGTTCATTTTAAGCAGCAAAAGTGAGGTGCATGTCTGTGTGCGTGTGTACTGAGCCATTGGGTGCAGTTACTATAGCAACCAGGCTCACACCTGCCTGCCTAACGAGCTCTGTCTCTCACTGTGCCAAGATTCATCTTAAACACTTCTCTTTCAACTGCTGCTCTGTCCACAGTGTTTGCTCTACAGCCATCATTTTACCCTCAAAACGTAGCCATCGTTCTTCTTTCCAGCACCGTGTCTTTCAAAGCTCATAGATTTAAACCTTTAAAAGTGTGTGGATCCAAGTGGAGGGATCACACTTTAGTCATTCAGTGATTCAAAGAATATGAACTTTTAATATTCATTCAGATGTTTTCTGACTCTAAATTTTCTGTTCTCATTTCTTAGGTTTTCCAAATTTTAATTTAAAAACTTTTCAGCTATTTTCCAACTTCTTCTGTGTGAAGATCAGCTTTCAAAAGTTCTGCACTTTTGTTTTCAGGTTAAAAACTCTGTATTTTCAGGCTCATTCAACATTTTTATTTTTAACTTAAAATTCAGCAATTAATTCATTTCAGTGCATACATTCAGATTCAAGCATTCACACTGCAGTTTCTTCAGAAAATGCACTTTCTAGTTCTTTATCTTTATTGTGTGGATGCTTTAGGCATCCACACTATTGAGTTCCTGTTTCTCTTTATTCTTTATTGTGTGGATGCTTTAGGCATCCACACTATTGAGTTCCTGTTTCTCTTTATTCTTTATACTTTATTATTATTATTATTATTGTGTGGATGCTTTAGGCATCCACACTATTGAGTTCCTGTTTCTCTTTATTCTTTATTCTACTTTATTCTTATTATTGTGTGGATGCTTTATGCATCCACACTATTGAGTTCCTGTTTCTCTTTATTCTTTATTCTACTTTATTCTACTTTATTGTGTGGATGCCCTAAAAGGGCTTCCACACTATTGAGTTCCTGTTTCTCTTTATTCTTTAGTCTACTTTATTCTAGTTGCTTCCGTACGTTTTTTGGCTCTTAACTACTCCCGCAGTTTTCAGCCGATTTTCTCAGTTCAAACTCTATACTGTTCTGCTCTTTCTGCTAATGATCGCTATATCTTTTGGTGTTTATTACTCTTATACTTTTTAAAATATTACACTTTTTTCCTTTAATTTGTCCCATTGAAATGAATGGAAAACTTCCACAATTCTGCTAAAACTTGCTTGTTTTTCAAACTTAACTACCCCTCATACTTTCACCTAGAAACTCCATTCAAACTTTAAAATGTTCTCAGATTATTGGGCTATTCCTGAGTGATTCAGCTTTTTCAGATCTTCTACCGTTTTAATTTTATACCTCTTTAAGTTTTCAGTTGCAAAATTGTGATTTTTCACAAAATACATGCGTTGTTATGGTTGCTATGCAATTAACTCAGAGTGTACACTCATCCATTCTGAATTTTCTCTTCATGTCTGAACAACTTCTTTACTACTCGCTCAATTTCCACTCAACCCCACAAATTATACATCAAAACGTAGGTATTTTTGCTGGCTTTCAGAAAATGTCACTATCATTGTTGTGGGACTTATACATTTTTTGCAAATCTCCTCAGAGTAACACAAAGTCTGAAAACTCTCCATAGAAACTCAATGGAGAGTTTGTTCAAAATCAGCACTGGAATTGTCTAATGAGAGGCATTTTCGAATCGTCATATCTCCTTAACAAAACAAAGTTGAGACATGAGGCTTGTGCCAATATATCTTCAGACATCTCTGATGCTCACAATTCAAGAATTCTTTCCTCACCTATTACCGTTTGGCCATGAATTAGGTTTGTTTGAGGATAGGAAATTTGTCGCTCGCTCAGATTTCTTCAGATTTCAAACTCTGGAAATGAGGCACTTTTTTCTCTCGTCATATCTTTTTGATGGATTTCCACAGAGACCTGAAAATTTCCATGACTGTTCACCAAAGGCTGCTGTTTCTTACGGTGAAAGAATGATTTTGATGCTCTATATAGATTTAGAGTTACAAAACGTTGTTTGAGGGCAAGTCAAGGCTGTTTTGCTTAGCCTCTACTCAGTAACAGTGTATTACAAGTCATATATGTTTAATAATTTATATTTTATCTCTGAATTATGAAGACCTGCAGATTCCCCCATCTCTTCTGAACAAAACGATGTCAGAATGAGCTTTCTAGCCCCTACGGTTAGGAAATTATGGCCATTTGTTCGAGGGGAATCCTGAATGTGAGAAATACACTAAAGAAAACTCAGAGCTCTCTCTGTGTCTGTGTGTGTAAGTGCTGATTACAGCAGGTGCAGCCAATTTAGCTGACCTAGATATACCAAGCCCAGACTCTTAACAGCCCCTGTACACTTTGCTCTATGTGTATGTGTGTGTGTATATCAATATTTCTCCCATGTTAAAGTATTACTCCTCCATAATAGTATTTGTGCTAAATCAAAGTACTTCTACTACATCTTAGTACTTCTGCTCAATCATAGTATTTCTGCTAAATCATAGTATTTTTGAAAAATCATGGTATTTGTGCCAAAGCATACTATTTCCACAAAATAACAGTATTTCTGCTATGTTATATTATTACTGCTCATAGTATTTCTGCCAAATCTTGGTATTTGTTCCAAAGCACAGTATTTCTGCCAAATCACAATATAACTGCAAAATAAAGGTTTTTGAGCCAAATCATAGTGTTTGTGCTAAATCCTAGTAATTCTGCTCAATCATAGAATTTCTGCTATGCTGAAGTGCTTTTTGCTAGATTATAGAATTTCTGCTAAGTCAAAGTATTTCATGTAAATCTAGTATTTATACCAAGTCCCAGTGTTTCTGCCAAATCATAAATCATAAATAATGTGGCATGTTGGGGGAGCAGCTAGTTCTCTCCCATCATGCCTTGGGACATGTGCTGCTGTTTAGATGTTCTTGTTTCATTGTTTCTGGTTACGTTACTTTTAACTGTTGTCTTGAATGTTGTGTTTATACTACGGTACAAAGTCACTGACAGTTATTGGTTTATAGGAAGAATGCAGTACCATAAGTGAGTTCTGTTATGCTGTTATTGACCCTTGAAGCACAGTGTAGCACAAGCAAGTGTTTAATAAAGAGCACCCCCTACCAGCTTGGGGTGTAAATACAAGTGCAATCTCTCTCTGAGCTTCTTTGTAAGATTCATCTGCATGCTGTCAATTTATCTTCAGGCACTGCTGACACTCACGGTGTGAGCAGTTTTTACTGTCATCTTACTGTTGAGCCATAAATTACGTTTGTTTGAGGGTTGGAAACCAGTCCTCCTCTCAGTTTTCAAACTCTGAAAATGAAGCCGTTTCTTCACTCGTCATATCTCCGCAACGGAGGTACAAAGAGCAATGAAAATCACAGTCAAAGTTCACCAAAGTCGGCTGATTCACCCAGTACAAGAATTGTGCTTCTATCCCACCTAGTTTTTGAGTTACATGACGTTTTGTAACTCCAAAAAACAGCGTTTTTCGCCTCTCACCGCGATCTATTTCTGACTGCTCATCAATCTTTTTTTCCAGCCGCCCGCCACCTGGAAAGGTGGCGTAATTGGTAATGACGCGGGTCTGCAGCTTGAAGGTCGTGGGTTCAATCCCACCTTGTTCAACGTTTTTTTTTTCACCAGAAATTTATACACTATCACAAACCTCTAATTTATATTGCTAATTTATTACAATTCTGCAAAGTTTTATGATTTTCGCAGCTTTTCTAATATGGACCTCAGATTCTTGTTAACGCTCCATGGCAGAAATACATACAAGTACACAGCCTGATGAAGCAGACAGAAGCAGTACCTCTGATTGCAGAAAGTATTACTCCTCCATAATAGTATTTCTGTTAAATCAAAGTACTTCTACTACATCTTAGTACTCCTGCTCAATCAAAGTATTTCTGCTAAATCATAGTATTTTTGCCAAATCATGGTATTTGTGCCAAGGTATAGTATTTGTGCCCAATTAAAATTTCTGTTATGTTATAGTATTACTATTAAGGCATAGCATTTCTACCACATCACAGTATTCCTTCAAAATCACAGTATTACTGCAGTTTCATAGTATTTGAGCAAAATCGTAGTATTTGTGCAAAAACATACTGTGTCTGCAAAATCACAGTATATCTGTTATGTTATAGTATTACTACTAAGGCATAGTATTTCTACCAAATCATAGTATTCCTTCAACATCATAGTATTACTGCAGTTTCATAGTATTTGAGCAAAATCGTGGTATTTGTGCAAAAACATACTGTGTCTGCAAAATCAGCATATCTGTTTTGTTATAGTATTACTACTAAGGCATAGTATTTCTACCACATGATAGTATTCCTTCAAAATCATAGTATTACTGCAATTTCATAGTATTTGAGCAAATTTGTAGTATTTGTGCAAAACATACTGTGTCTGCAGAATCACAGTATATCTGTTATGTTATAGTATTACTACTAAGGCATAGTATTTCTACCAAATCATAGTATTCCTTCAACATCATAGTATTACTGCAGTTTCATAGTATTTGAGCAAAATTGTGGTATTTGTGCAAAAACATACTGTGTCTGCAAAATCAGCATATCTGTTTTGTTATAGTATTACTACTAAGGCATAGTATTTCTACCACATGATAGTATTCCTTCAAAATCATAGTATTACTGCAATTTCATAGTATTTGAGCAAATTCGTAGTATTTGTGCAAAAACATACTGTGTCTGCAGAATCACAGTATATCTGTTATGTTATAGTATTACTACTAAGGCATAGTATTTCTACCAAATCATAGTATTCCTTCAACATCATAGTATTACTGCAATTTCATAGTATTTGAGCAAAATCGTAGTATTTGTGCAAAAACATACTGTGTCTGCAAAATCAGCATATCTGTTTTGTTATAGTATTACTACTAAGGCATAGTATTTCTACCACATGATTGTATTCCTTCAAAATCATAGTATTACTGCAATTTCATAGTATTTGAGCAAATTCGTAGTATTTGTGCAAAAACATACTGTGTCTGCAGAATCACAGTATATCTGTTATGTTATAGTATTACTACTAAGGCATAGTATTTCTACCAAATCATAGTATTCCTTCAAAATCATAGTATTACTGCAATTTCATAGTATTTGAGCAAATTCGCAGTATTTGTGCTAAAACATACTGTGTCTGCAGAATCACAGTATATCTGTTATGTTATAGTATTACTACTAAGGCATAGTATTTCTACCAAATCATAGTATTCCTTCAACATCATAGTATTACTGCAGCTTCATAGTATTTGAGCAAAATCGTACTATTCGTGCAAAAACATAGTATGTCTGCAAAATCACATTTTATCTTCTATGTTATAGTATTACTACTAAGGCATAGTATTTCTGCCAATAAGAGTATTTGTACTAAATCATAGTACTTGTGCCAAATCATAGTATTTCTGCTATATTGTGCTAGTTGTTCAAAAACATAGACTGTCTGCAAAATCATAGTATATGTATTATGTTATAGTATTACTACTAAGTCGTAGACATTCTGTTTTGTTATAGTATATCAACAGAAATCTAGTTTTTAGCAGAAATTCTGTTGATTTACCTGTTTTCAGTGCAACATTCTACTTCTTTACCTTTTTTCAGTAGAAATTCTGCTGATTCACCTATTTTAAGCAGAATTTTCAGCCTTTCACCTCTTATCAGTATAAATCTCAGTATGTTCTGCTCATTTCAGAAGGAACCTTTTCACCTCTTTTCAGTACAAATTTGAACTTCTGTACCCCTTTGAAGCAGAATTTTGCCTTTTCACCTCTTTTCAGCAAAATATTCTGCTTCTTCACTTGTTTTCAGCATAATTTTTCAGTTTCTTTAATGCCATACAATTTTTTGCACCTTTTCATCTTTTTCAGTCATTTTCAGCAGACAGCTTCAGCTTTCCGGCATCCACACAGCATTTTCGCAGGAAATGCAAACTTTTTCTAGTTATTATTATTCTAGTTGCCACTTTTGTACTTTTTTTGGCACTTAACTACTTCCACAATTTTCAGCCGATTTTCACCGTTCAAATTTTAAACTATTCTGCTATTTCTGCTAATGATGGCAATGACTTTTGGTATTTTTATCTATTATACTTTTTAAAATATTAAGCTTTTTTCCTTTAATTTGTCCCATTGAAATGAATGGGAAACTTCCACAATTCTGCTAAAACTTGCTTGTTTTTGAAACTTAACTACTTTTTCCTACTTTCACGTAGAACAACCATTCAAATTTTAAAATGTTCACAAATTATTGGGCTATTCATGAATGATTCAGCTTTTTCATATCTGTTACAGTTTTACTTTTATCCCTCTTAAAGTTTTGAGTTGCAAAATTGTGATTTTCAGAAAATACATGCGTTGTTATGGTTGCTATGCACTTGGCTTCCAGTGTGCCACTGTAGGTTTCGCAGTCTTCTCTTCATGTCCGAACAACTTCTTGCTACTTGCTCGATTTTCAATCAACTTCCACAAATTATACATCAAAACGTAGGCATTTTTGCTGGCTTTCCGAAAATGTCACCATCATTGTTGTGAGATTTATAGAATTTTGGCAAATCTCCTCAGACCAACACAAAGTCTGAAAACTCTCCATAGAAAGTCAATGGAGAGTTTGTTCAAAATCACCGCTTGATTTCTGTAATGAGAGGCATATTCGAATTGTCATATCTCCTTAACGAAGCGAAGTTAAAACATGAGGCTTGTCCCAGTATATCTTCAGACACTCCTGACGCTCACAATTCAAGAATTTCTTTCTCACCTATTACCGTTCTGAGATGAGTTACACTTGTTTGAGGGTAGGAAATTCGTCCTTCGCTCAGATTTCTTCAGATTTCAAACTCTGGAAATGAACCACTTTTTTCTCTCGTCATATCTTTTTGATGGATTTCCACAGAGACCTGAAAATTTCCATGACTGTTCACCAAAGCCTGCTGTCTCTTACGGTGAAAGAATGATATTGATACTCCAAATAGATTTAGAGTTAGAAAGCGTTGTTTGAGGGCAAGTCAAGGCAGTTTTTGCTTTGCTCTACTCAGTTATGGTGCATTAGAAGTCAAATATCTTTAATAATTCATATTTTAATGATAAATTGTCAACACTTTAAGATTCCCACATCTCTTCTGAACAAAATGGTGTAAGAATGACCGTTCTAGCCCCTACGGTTAGGAAATTATGGTCATTTGTTTGAGGGGAGTCGTCATTATGAGAAATAGACTGCAAAAATCCTGTGTCTCTCTGTGCTGCGTGCACCTGTTTTGGCGGGAAAAAGTGCACAGGCTCTCTGATTGGTGGATTCAAATTCAGCAGCTCCCAGGCTGCTTGACTGAGCTAGAAACTTACTTCTCTCTCCCTGTGTGTGTGTGTGTGTGTGTGTGTGTGTGCGTGCGTGCGTGTGTCTGTGTGTGTGTGTGTGTGTGTGTGTGTGTGTGTGTGTGTGTGTGTGTGTGAGAGCGAGAGAGAGAGAGAGAGAAAGCCTTTTTATGGGATGATCTCATTGTAAGATTTAAATTCAATATATTTAGACTGGTTGACTGAATTGGACCTTGTGTGTGTGTGTGTGTGTGTGTGTGTGTGTGTGTGTGTGTGTGTGTGACAGAGAGAGAGAGAGAGAGAAAGCCTTTTATGGGATGATGTCATTGTAAGATTCAAATTCAATATATTTAGACTGGTTGACTGAATTGGATCTTGTGTGTGTGTGTGTGTGTGTGTGTGTGTGTGACAGAGAGAGAGAGAGAAAAAGCCTTTTATGGGATGATCTCATTGTAAGGTTCAAATTCAATATATTTAGACTGGTTGACTGAATTGGATCTTGTGTGTGTGTGTGTGTTTGTGTGACAGAGAGAGAGAGAGAGAGAGAGAGAGAGAGAGAGAGACTTTTTTGGGATAATCTCATTGTAAGATTCAAATTCAATATATTTAGACTGGTTGACTGAATTGGATCTTGTGTGTGTGTGTGTGTGTGTGTGTGTGTGTGTGTCTGTGTCTGTGTGTGTGTGTGTGTGTGTGTGTGTGTGAGAGAGAGAGAGAGAGAGAGAGAGAGAGAGAGAAAGCCTTTTTATGGGATGATCTCATTGTAAGATTCAAATTCAATATATTTAGACTGAGACTGGTTGACTGAATTGGATCTTGTGTGTGTGTGTGTGTGTGTGTGTGTGTGTGTGTGTGAGAGAGAGAGAGAGAGAGAGAGAGAGAAAGCCTTTTATGGGATGTTCTCATTGTAAGATTCAAATTCAATATATTTAGACTGGTTGACTGAATTGGATCTTGTGTGTGTGTGTGTGTGTGTGTGTGTGTGTGACAGAGAGAGAGAGGAGAGAGAGAGAGAGAGAGAGAGAGAGAGAGAGAAAAGCCTTTTTATGGGATGATCTCATTGTAAGATTCAAATTCAATATATTTAGACTGGTTGACTGAATTGGATCTTGTGTGTGTGTGTGTGTGTGTGTGTGTGTGTGAGATGATCTCATTGTAAGATTTAAATTCAATATATATAGACTGGTTGACTGAATTGGATCTTGTGTGTGTGTGTGTGTGTGTGTGTGTGTGTGTGTGTGTGTGTGTGAGAGAGAGAGAGAGAGAGAAAAGCCTTTTTATGGGATGATCTCATTGTAAGATTTAAATTCAAGATATTTAAACTGGTTGACTGAATTTGATCCTGTGTGTGTCTCTCTGTGCATGTGTGTTTCCATATGTGTCCATATTTGTGATTGTGTGACTGTTATACTTTTTTTTGCTGATTTTCTTTCATTTAACAATTACATTTGAAGGACCCTTAGCATGTTCAGGATTTTTTCAGCTGTCCATTTTGCTTTTCCAATTTTTCTGTTTAAGTTATTACTATTGTGCTAAGTCATATTATTTCTGATATTTTATAAGATTTGTGCTAAATATAGTATTTCTGCCAAATATAGTATTTCTGATTAATTATACTTTTTCTACCAAATCATAGTACAGTATTTTTGCTTTTTATAGGATTTTTATAGGATATTTATATTGCTTAATATAGTATTTCTGCTTTTTATAGGATTTGTGCTTAATATAGTATTTTTGCTTTTTATAGGATTTGTGCTTAATACAGTATTTCTGCTAAATGTAGTATTTATGCTTAATCATACTATTTCTATATATTTTTGCCAGGTCCTCTGTGAGGATTGAGACATTCAAATTTACATATCAGGGCCTGCACGGCTTCCCAGCCAGCCAATCATATCTGAGGTCTGCCGTTTCTTCTCTCGTCATATCTCAGCGACCGCTGATTCACCCAGTACAAGAATTATGCTTCTAGTCCACCTAGTTTTTGAGTTACACAACGTTTTGTAACTCCAAAAAACGGCATTCTTTGCCTCTCACCGCGATCTAATTCTGACTGCTCATCACCCTGTTTTCCAGAGCCTTATTGTCTTTCCCAGTGGCGCAGCTGGTAATGACATGGGTCTACAACTCAAAGGTTGTGGGTTCTACTCCACCTTGGACAACATGTTTTTTGCCCTACAAATTAATACACTATCACAGACCACTAATTCATATTCATCATTTATTACAATTCTCAAAACTTTTTACCAGCTTTTCTAATATGGACCTCACATTCTTCTTAACACTCCATGGCACAAATACTCTTCCCTTTAGGCTCTGTGAATGTGTGTGTGTATCAATATTTCTCCCATTTTAAAGTATTACTCCTCCATAATTGGATTTCTCTTAAATCAAAGTACTTTTACTACATCTTAGTACTTCTGCTCAATCATAGTATTTCTGCTAAATCATAGTATTTTTGCCAAATCATGGTTTTTGTGCCAAATCATAACATTTGTGTTATGTTATAGTATTACTACCCAGTGAAGGAATTTCTGTCATGTTACAGTATATGTGCTGATTACAGTATTTCTGCCAAATATAGTATTTCTGATTAATTATAGTTTTTCTACCAAATCATAGTACAGTATTTTTGCTTTTTATAGGATTTTTATAGGATATTTATATTTTATATTGCTTAATATGGTATTTCTGCTTTTTCCATCACCCTGTTTCCCCAGAGCTCACTGTCTTTCCCAGTGGTGCAGCTGGTAATGACACAGGTCTGCAACACAAAGGTCACAGGTTCAACTCCACCTTGGACAACATGTTTTTTGCCCTACAAATTAATACACTATCACAGACCACTAATTCATATTCATCATTTATTACAATTCTCAAAACTTTTTACCAGCTTTTCTAATATGGACCTCACATTCTTCTTAACACTCCATGGCACAAATACTCTTCCCTTTAGGCTCTGTGAATGTGTGTGTGTATCAATATTTCTCCCATTTTAAAGTATTACTCCTCCATAATTGGATTTCTCTTAAATCAAAGTACTTTTACTACATCTTTGTACTTCTGCTCAATCATAGTATTTCTGCTAAATCATAGTATTTCTGCCAAATCATGGTTTTGTGCCAAATCATCAGAATCGTGTTTATTGGCCAAGTATATGTGCAGACAAATACAAGGAATTTGGTTCCGTAGATGGTGGCTCTCGAGCACAGCAATGTAAATCTCACACACACACACACACACACACACGCACCCACACACACACGTATCTATATATACATTACACATGCATACACATACATACACAAAGCTGTGTAAACCAACTATAAATAACTAATCTAAACGTATATACATAAAATACAGAAATGAAATGAGGTGGAATGAATACTACAGAATGTACATAAGGTGCAGTTGCAGTCTGGCAGTGGGAGCAGTGTGACAGTTCAACTGTTTAGAAGGGAGATGGCGAGGGGAAAGAAACTGTTCCTGTGTCGGGTGGTCCTGATCTGCAGGCTTCTGTACCGTCTGCCAGAGGGCAGCAGATCAAAAAGTCTGTGTCCAGGGTGTGAGGGTTCTGTGATGATTTTCCCTGCCCGTTTCCTGGTTCTTGAGAGGTACAGATCCTGGATGGAGGGCAGGGGGCGCCGATGATCCTTTCTGCTGCCCGTACAGTCCGCTGCAGTCTGCACCTGTCCTGTTTAGTGGCTGCACCATACCAGACTATGATGGAGGAGCACAGGACAGACTCAATGACTGCAGTGTAGAACTGGATCAGCAGCTCCTGTGGAAGACTGTACTTCCCCAGTTGTCTCAGGAAGTACATCCTCTGCTGGGTCTTTTTGAGGATGGAGTTGATGTTGGTCTCCACTTCAGGTCCTGGGAGATGGTGGTACCCAGCAACTTGAAGATCTCCACAGTCGACACAGGGCTGTCTGATATGATGAGGGGGGCAGAGTTGAGGATGTCTCCTGAAGTCCACTGTCATCTCTACAGTTTTAAGAGTGTTCAGCTCCAGATTGTGCTGACTGCACCAGAGTACCAGCCGCTCAACTCATCATAACATTTGTGTTATGTTATAGTATTACTACTAAGTGGAGAAATTTCTGTCATGTTACAGTATATGTGCTGATTACAGTATTTCTGTATAATAGAATTTTGGCAAATCTCCTCACACCAACACAAAGTCTGAAAACTGCATAGAAAGTCAATGGAGAGCTTGTTCAAAATCACCGCTGGATTTCTCTAATGAGAGGCATTTTCAAATCGTCATATCTCCTTAACGCAGCAAAGTTAAGACATGAGGCTTGTGCCAATATATCTTCAGACACTCCTGACGCTCACAATTCAAGAATTTCTTTCTCACCTATTACCATTTGGCCATGAATTGGGTTTGTTTGAGGGTAGGAAATTCATCCCTCGCTCAGATTTCTTCAGATTTCAAACTCTGGAAATGAGGCACTTTTTTCTCTCGTCATATCTTTTTGATGGATTTCCACACAGACCTGAAAATTTCCGTGATTGTTCACCAAAGCCTGCTGTCTCTTACAGTGAAAGAATGATATCGATACTCCAAATAGATTTAGAGTTAGAAAGCATTGTTTGAGGGCAAGTCAAGGCAGTTTTCGCTTTGCCTCTACTCAGTTATGGTGCATTAGAAGTCAAATATCTTCAATAATTCAGATTTTAATGATAAATTGTCAACACTTTAAGATCCCCCCATCTCTTCTGAACAAAACGGTGTAAGAATGACTGTTCTAGCCCCTACGGTTAGGAAATTATAGCCATTTGTTTGAGGGGAATCCTCACTATGAAAAATAGACAGCACAAATCCTGTCTCTGTGCTGCATGTGTATAAAAAAACAGGTGCACCTGTTTTGGCGGGAAAAAAGTACACAGCCTCTCTGATTGGTGGATTCAAATTCAGCAGCTCCCCAGGCTATTTGGCTGCTGCTGCTGCTAGTGTGTGTGTGTGTGTGTGTGTGTGTGTGTGTGTGTGTGTGTGTGAGAGAGAGAGAAAGAGGGCGAGAGAGCGTTTTTATGGGAGCATCTTATTGTATGATTTAAATTCTATATATTTAGACTGGTTGACTGAATTTGATCCTGTGTGTGTCTCTCTGTGCTTGTGTGTTTCCATATGTGTCCATATTTTTGATTGTGTGACTGTTATACTTTTTTTTGCTGATTTTTTTTTTCATTCAACAATTACATTTGAGGGAGCCTTAGAATATTCAGCATTTTTTCAGCTGTTCATTTTGCTTTTCCAATTTTTCTATTTCAGTTATTACTATTGTGCTAAGTCATAGCATTTCTGCTGCTTTTCAGTATTTGTGCTTGGGCAAGACACTTCACTCGTTGCCTACTGGTGGTGGTCAGAGGGCCCGGTGGCGCCAGTGTCAAGCAGCCTCGCCTCTGTCAGTGCGCCCCAGGGTGGCTGTGGCTACAACGTAGCTTGCCATCACCAGTGTGTGAATGGGTGAATGACTGGATATGTAAAGCGCTTTGGGGTCCTTAGGGACCATAAAAGCGCTATATAAATACAGGCCATTTACCATGTCCATATTTGTAATTGTGCAAGTTATTACTATTATGCTAAATTACAGTATTTCTGCTACTTTTCGGTATTCGTGCTAAATACAGTATTTCTGCTAAATCTTAGTATTATTGCTTAATCATATTATTTGAGCAAAATCATAGTATTTGAGCATATTCTTTCTATTTGTGCCATAGCATAGTATATTTGCTGAATTACAGCATTTCTGCTATGTTGTAGTATTTGTCCTAAATCACAGTATTTGTGCAATGTTTAGGTATTTTTGTTTAAATAAAGTATCTATGTAATCTTGTACCATGTTTGCTAAAATCCTGTATTTCTGAAAAGTTATCTTGTTTCTGCTAAGTTACAATATTTATTCTAATTTCTGCTGCTAAGTTCTGCTATGTTATTGTATTTCTGCCAAGTATTATGTTTTCTTTAAGTTATTGCAGTTCTGCTAAGTAATTACATTTTTGCTAAGTTCTTATGCTTCTGCAAAGTTATTACAAGTTTTTGCAAAGGTTTTACAATTTCTCTGCAACTTTTCAGCTTTTTCAGCTAGTTTCAGCTGACAGCTTCAGCTTTACAGCATCCACACTGCATTTTCGCAGGAAATGCAAATTTTTCTAGTTGTGTGGATGCCCTCAAGGGCTTCCACACTATTGAGTTCCTGTTTCTCTTTATTCTTTATCTTTATTATTCTTCATCTGCAAGTTGCTTCCGTACGTTTTTCGGCACTTAACTACTGCCTCAGTTTTCAGCCGATTTTCACCGTTCAAATCTTAAAAAATTCTGCTCTTTCTGCTCTTTCCAGCTATGACTTTTGGTGCTCATAACTGCTATACTTTTTGAGATATTGAATTTTTTTTGCAATATTTTTTGCCCATTTCTGCCATATCATCAGTGGCCTCACTGATTTTCCTTGCCGGGTTGACCTGTGTTTTAGCTCAGTGAGATGAGCATCCGTTCTCAGACTGGGAGGCCCGGGTTCAAATCCCGCTTATGGCAACATTTCTTTCAGTTAACAGTTAAACTTTTTAACTCAATTTCAGCTTTTTCACCCCTTTTCAGCAAAATTTTCAGTTTTTTCACCACTTTTCAGCACAAATCCCAGCTTTTTCAGCTATTTTCAGCAAAAACATCTTTTCAGCAGAATTCTGAAAAGAGTTCTGCAGAACTCTTTTCAACAGAAATTCTGCTGATTGAACTCTTTTCAGCAGAATTTTCACCTCTTTTCAGCCCAAATTCTGCGTATTCACTTCTTCTGCAAAATTTTCAGCTTTTTCACCTCTCATTAGCACAAATCTCAGCAGTTTTCAGGAAAAACTCTTCTGAGCAGAAATTCTGCTGATTCATCTCTTTTCAGCGCAATTTTCTGCTTCTTTACCTCTTTTCAGCAGAAATTCTGCTGATTCACCTCTTTTCTGCAAAATTTTCAGCCTTTTCACCTCTTATCAGCACAATTCTCAGCAGCTTCTGCTAATTTCAGCAGAATGGTCAGTCTGTCCACCTCTTCTTTGTGAGGATGAGTTTGGCTCAGTGAGAAGAGTTTCCGCCTTGAGACCCGGAGGGCCAGGTTCGAATCCTGCTCAGGACGACTTTTTTTTTTTCACCACCATACAACTTTTTGCAACTTTTCATCTTTTTCAGCTTTTCAGCAGACAGCTTCAGCGTTAAGGCATCCACACAGCATTTTCGCAGGAAATGCAAATTTTTCTAGTTGTGTGGATGCTTTAAGGCATCCACACTATTGTTTTCCTGTTTCTCTTTATTGTGTGGATGCTGGAGGCATCCACACTATTGAGTTCCTGTTTCTCTTTATTCTTTATTATTATTGTGTGGATGCTGGAGGCATCCACACTATTGTTTTCCTGTTTCTCTTTATTCTTTATTGTGTGGATGCTTTAAGGCATCCACACTATTGTTTTCCTGTTTCTCTTTATTCTTTATTATTATTATTCTAGTTGCGTTCCGTACACTTTTTGGCACTTAACTACTTCCACAATTTTCAGCCGATTTTCACCGTTCAAATTTTAAACTATTCTGCTATTTCTGCTAATGTACGCTATATCTTTTGATATTTTTAACTGTTATACTTTTTAAAATATTACACTTTTTTCCTTTAATTTGTCCCATTGAAATGAATGGGAAATGTCCGCAATTCTGCTAAAACTTGCTTGTTTTTGAAACTTAACTACTTTTTCCTACTTTCACGTAGAACAACCATTCAAACTTTAAAATGTTCTCAAATTATTGGGCTATTCAGGAATAAATCAGCTTTTTCAAATCTTTTACCGTTTTATTTTTATCCCTCTTAAAGTTTTGAGTTGCAAAATTGTGATTTTCACAAAATACATGCGTTGTTATGGTTGCTATGCACTTGGCTTCCAGTGTGCCACTGTAGGTTTCGTAGTCTTCTCTTCATGTCCGAACAACTTCTTGCTACTTGCTCAATTTTCACTCAACTTCCACAAATTATACATCAAAATGTAGGTATTTTTGCTGGCTTTCAGAAAATGTCACTATCATGGTTGTGAGATTTATAGAATTTTGGCAAATCTCCTCAGACCAACACAAAGTCTGAAAACTCTCCATAGAAAGTCAATGGAGAGTTTGTTCAAAATCACCGCTTGATTTCTGTAATGAGAGGCATATTCGAATCGTCATATCTCCTTAACGAAGCGAAGTTAAGACATGAGGCTTGTCCCGGTATATCTTCAGACACTCCTGACGCTCACAATTCAAGAATTTCTTTCTCACCTATTACCATTTGGCCATGAATTGGGTTTGTTTGAGGGTAGGAAATTCGTCCCTCGCTCAGATGTCTTCAGATTTCAAACTCTGGAAATGAGGCACTTTTTTCTCTCGTCATATCTTTTTGATGGATTTCCACACAGACCTGAAAATTTCCATGACTGTTCGCCAAAGCCTGCTGTCTCTTACAGTGAAAGAATGATATCGATACTCCAAATAGATTTAGAGTTAGAAAGCATTGTTTGAGGGCAAGTCAAGGCAGTTTTGCTTTGCCTCTACTCAGTTACAGTGTATTACAAGTCATATATCTTCAATAATTTATATTTTATCGCTGAATTATGAAGACCTGCAGATTCCCCATCTCTTCTGAACAAAACGGTGTTAGAATGAGCATTCTAGCCCCTACGGTTAGGAAATTATGGCCATTTGTTCGAGGGGAGTCCTGAATGTGAGAAATACACTGAAGAAAACCCATAGCTCTCTCTGTGTCTGTCTGTGTAAGTGCTGATTACAGCAGGTGCAGCCAATTTAGCTGACCTAGATATGCCATGCCCAGACTCTCAACAGCCTCTGCACACTTTGCTCTCTGTGTATGTGTGTGTGTGTCAATATTTCTCCCATGTTAAAGTATTACTCCTCCATAATAGTATTTGTGCTAAATCAAAGTACTTCTACTACATCTTAGTACTTCTGCTCAATCATAGTATTTCTGCTGAATCATAGTATTTTTGCCATATCATGGTATTTGTGATAAAGCATTGTATTTCCACAAAATAACAGTATTATGTACTGTTATATTATTACTGCTCATACAATTTCTGCCAAATCATAATATAACTGCAAAATAAAGATTTTTGAGCCAAATCATAGTGTTTGTGCTAAATCCTAGTAAATCTGCTCAGTGATATAACTTCTGCTATGCTGTAGTGCTTTTTGCTAGATTATAGAATTTCTTCTAAATCAAAGTATTTCATGTAAATCATAGAGCAGTTTTACAGTCATCTTACTGTTAAGCCATAAATTACGTTTGTTTGAGGGTGGAAATCTGTCCTCCTCTCACTTTTCAAACTCTGAAAATGAAGCCGTTTCTTCTCTCATCATATCTCCGTGACGGAGGTAAAAGGAGCAATGAAAATCGCAGTGAAAGCTCAGCAAAGTCTGCTGATTCGCCCAGTACAAGAATTGTGCTTCTATCCCACCTAGTTTTGGAGTTACATGACGTTTTGTAACTCCAAAATCGGCGTTTTACGCCTCACCACGATCTAAATCTGACAGTTCATCTCCCCGTTTTCCAAAACGCTGCTCTCTTTCCCAGTGGCACAGTTGGTAATGACGCCGGTCGGCAGCCTAAAGATCACGGGTTCAATTCCACCTTGGTCAACATTTTTTTTTTCCCTAGAAATTAATACACTATCACAGACAAGTAATTCATATTCATCATTTATTACAATTCTGCAAAGTTTTATGATTTTAGCAGCTTTTCTAATATGGACCTCAGATTCTTCTTAACACTCCATGGCACAAATACTGTTCTCTTTAGGCTCTGTGTATCTGTGTGTGTATCAATATTTTTCCCATTTTAAAGTATTACTACTCCATAATTGCATTTCTGTTAAATCAAAGTACTTTTACTACATCTTAGTACTTCTGCTCAATCATAGTATTTCTGCTAAATCATAGTATTTTTGCCATATCATGGTATTTGTGCCAAAACATTGTATTTGTACAAAGTCATAATATTTCTTCTAAATCATATTATTACAATCAAATCTCAGGAGTTGTGCTAAAACACAGTATTATTACCAAATCATAGTATCTGTACCCAAACATATCTGTTCAACTTATTTAACTCTTCTCAACAGTCCAACACCTCTTCTTCACACGTTTCAGCAGAATTGAGTTTTTCACCCTTTTCAGCACAAATCCCAGCTTTTTCAGGTGTTTTCAACAGAAATCGCTTTTATTTCTGATTGCTGATGTCTTTGTTTTTCAGCTACCGCCTCTTTCCAGGTGGCGCAATCAGTAATGACACGGCTCTGCAGCTCAAAGGTCGTGGGTTCAATCCCACCTTGGTCAACATTTTTTTCACTACAAATTTATACACTTTCACAGACCTGTAATTTATATTGCTAATTTTTTTCACTACAAATGAGTAGTGCAAAACATACTATGTCTGCAACATCACAGTATATCTGTTATGTTATAGTATTACTACTAAATCACAGTATTTCTGCCAATTCAAGGAGGCTGACTGTTACTAAGTGCATCAGTGTACATAGGTCATCTCTTGTGTTGGAGTGCCCTCTTGTGGCGCCTTTTGGGTAGTGCCTTAGTAAACGTGAACGCTGCAAAGAAGTGGTATCAGACTGGTTTGTAGTGGAGGAATTTGTTGCCAGTTTCTTTCATCTTTAATCCGTATTCAAGTTGTAATGTGGTAACTTTTGTGGCACAAATACCACAATATGGCAGAAATACTATGTTTTGGCACAAATACTTTGATTTGGTATACTTTAGCTTCTTCACCCCTTTTCAGCAAAATTTTCATTTTTTTCACCCCTTTTCAGCACAAATCCCAGCTTTTTCAGGTGTTTTCAACAGAAATCGCTTTTATTTCTGATTGCTGATGTCTTTGTTTTTCAGCCGCCCGCACCCTTTCCAGGTGGCGCAATCAGTAATGACACGGCTCTGCAGCTCAAAGGTCGTGGGTTCAATCCCACCTTGGTTAAAAAAAATTTTTCACTACAAATTTATACACTTTCACAGACCTGTAATTTATATTGCTAATTTTTTTCACTACAAATGAGTAGTGCAAAAAGATACTATGTCTGCAACATCACAGTATATCTGTTATGTTATAGTATTACTACTAAATCACAGTATTTCTGCCAATTCAAGGAGGCTGACTGTTACTAAGTGCATCAGTGTACATAGGTCATCTCTTGTGTTGGAGTGCCCTCTTGTGGCACCTTTTGGGTAGTGCCTTAGTAAACGTGAACACTGCAAAGAAGTGGTAGCAGACTGGTTTGTAGTGGAGGAATTTGGTGCCAGTTTCTTTCATCTTTAATCCGTATTCATGTTGTAATGTAGTAGTACCACAATATGGCAGAAACACTATGTTTTGGCACAAATACGTAAAAACGGCTGCACCTGTTTTGGCGGGAAAAAGTACACAGCCTCTCTGATTGGTGGATTCAAATTCAGCAGCTCCCAGGCTGCTTGACTGACCTAGAAAGTTTCTTCTCTCTCCCTCTGTGTGTGTGTGTGTGTGTGTGTGTGTGTGTGTGACAGAGAGAGAGAGAGAGAGAGAGAGAGAGAGCAAGCCGTTTTATGGGATGATCTCATTGTAAGATTCAAATTCAATATATTTAGACTGGTTGACTGAATTAGATCTTGTGTGTGTGTGTGTGTGTGTGCGTGTGTATGTGACAGAGAGAGAGAGAGAGAGCAAGCCGTTTTATGGGATGATCTCATTGTAAGATTTAAATTCAATATATTTAGACTGGTTGACTGAATTGGATCTTGTGTGTGTGTATGTGTGTGTGTGTGTGGCAGAGAGAGAGAGAGAGAGAGAGAGAGACTTTTTATGGGATGATCTCATTGTAAGATTTAAATTCAATATATTTAGACTGGTTGACTGAATTGGATCTTGTGTGTGTGTGTGTGTGTGTGTGTGTGTGTGTGTGTGTGTGTGTGACAGAGAGAGACAGAGAGAGCCTTTTTATGGGATGATCTCATTGTAAGATTCAAATTCAATATATTTAGAGTGGTTGACTGAATTGGATCGTGTGTGTGTGTGTGTGTGTGTGTGTGTGTGTGTGTGTGTGTGTGTGTTAGAGAGAGAGAGAGAGAGAGAGAGAGAGAGAGCCTTTTATGGGATGATCTCATTGTAAGATTTAAATTCAATATATTTAGACTGGTTGACTGAATTGGATCTTGTGTGTGTGTGTGTGTGTGTGTGTCTGTGTGTGTGTGTGACAGAGAGAGAGAGAGCCTTTATATGGGATGATCTCATTGTAAGATTCAAATTCAATATATTTAGAGTGGTTGACTGAATTGGATCTTGTGTGTGTGTGTGTGTGTGTGTGTGTGTGTGTGTGACAGACAGAGAGAGAGAGAGAGAGAGAGAGAGAGCCTTTTATGGGATGATCTCATTGTAAGATTCAAATTCAATATATTTAGACTGGTTGACTGAATTGGATCTTGTGTGTGTATGTGTGTGTGTGTGTGTGTGTGAGAGAGAGAGAGAGAGAGAGAGAGAGCCTTTTATGGGATGATCTCATTGTAAGATTCAAATTCAATATATTTAGACTGGTTGACTGAATTGGATCTTGTGTGTGTGTGTGTGTGTGTGTGTGCGTGTGTGTGTGACAGAGAGAGAGAGAGAGAGAGAAAGCCTTTATATGGGATGATCTCATTGTAAGATTTAAATTCAATATATTTAGACTGGTTGACTGAATTGGATCTTGTGTGTGTGTGTGTGTGTGTGTGTGTGTGTGTGTGTGTGTGTGTGTGTGTGTGTGTGTGTGTGTGTGTGTGTGTGTGTGAGAGAGAGAGAGAGAGAGAGAGAGAGAGAAGCCTTTATATGGGATGATCTCATTGTAAGATTTAAATTCAATATATTTAGACTGGTTGACTGAATTGGACCGTGTGTGTGTGTGTGTGTGTGTGTGTGTGTGTGTGTCTCTCTGTGCATGTGTGTTTCCATATGTGTCCATATATGTGATTGTGTGGCTGTTATATAATTTTTTGCCCATTTTTTTTCATTGAACAAGTATATTTGAGGGACCCGTAGCATGTTCAGCATTTTTTCAGCTGTGCATTTTGCTTTTCCAATTTTTCTGTTTAAGTTATTACTATTGTGCTAAATCATAGCATTTCTGCTGTTCTATAAGATTTTTGCTAAATATAGTATTTCTGATTAATTATAGTTTTTCTACTAAATCATAGTACAGTTTTTTTGCTTTTTATAGGATTTTTATAGGATATTTATATTGCTTAATATAGTATTTCTGCTTATTATAGGATTTGTGCTTAATAAAGTATTTCTGCTAAATGTAGTATGTATGCTTAATCATAGTATTTCTATATATTTTTGCCAGGTCCCCAGGCAGCCAATCCTCTGTGAGGACTGAGGCATTCAAATTTACAAATCAGGGTCTGGACGGCTTCTCAGCCAGCCAATCATATATGTGGGCTGAGGCATTCAAATTTGCATATTGGGGCCTTCGTGGCTTCTAAGGCAACAAGTCATCGATGTCATATATCTCTAAAAATTCATATTTTAATGATAAATTGTCAACAATTGACGATTCCCCCATCTCTTCTGAACAAAACGGTGTAAGAATGACCGTTCTGGCCAATACAGTTAGGAAATTATGGTGATTTGTTTGAGGGGAATCCTCACTATGAGAAATAGACTGCAAAAATCCTGTCTCTGTGCTGCGTGTGTGCACCTGTTTTGGCGGGAAAAAGTACACAGCCTCTATGGATTCAAATTTAGCAGCTCCCAGACTGCTTGACTGAAAACATGCTTCTCTCTCCCTGTGTGTGTGTGTGTGTGTGTGTGTGTGTGTGTGTGTGTGTGTGTGTGTGTGTGTGTGTGTGTGTGTGTGTGTGTGTGTGTGTGTGAGAGAGAGAGAGAGAAAGACCTCTTTAGGGCAGCATCTCATTGTTGGAAAAAAATATAATATATTCAGACTGGTTGACTGGCATAGACCCTCCGTGTGTCTCTGTCTCTGTACATTTGTGTATCCATATTTGATTTTGTGTGTATTTGTTGATTTGTGTATGCATATTTGATTTTGTGTGTATCTGTTGGCTGTTCTTATTTGTATTTCTAAATGTATTTTTATTTTATTTTTTCACAGGTGAACAAAAATTAGTTTTGAGCAAACTTAACCATGTTCCTTTTTATTCAGCTTGTCATTTTACCTTTCCAATATTTTCACTTAAGTTATTACTATTCTGCTCAATCATAGTATCTGTTCTAAATCATTGTTATTGAGCTATATTGTAGGATTTCTGCTAAATCATAGTATTTCTACTATATTATATTTTTCTTTCTAAATATATCATTTCTGCTATTAAGTAGTATTTCTGCTATGTTATAATATTTATGCTAAACTGGAGTATTTTTGCTAAAACATAGTATTTATTTAAAATTACAATATTAATAGTGTATTACAGTGTCTCTGGTTAATCACAGCATTTCTGCTATGTTGTACTGTTTTTCTAAATCACAGTATTTCTGTAATGTTTAAGACTGTTTGGCTAAATATATTCTTTCTGTTATCTTATACTATTTCTCCTAAATTCTTGTATTTTTGGGAAGTTATCGTGTTTCTGGTAAGTTACAATATTTCTGCTAAGTTCTGCTATGCTATTGTATTTCTGCCAAGTATTATGTTTCCTCTAAGATATTGCAGTTCTGCTAAGTTACTACATTTTAGCAACGTTCCTTTGCTTCTGCAAAGTTTTTACAATTTCTGCAACTTTTCAGCTTTTTCAGCTAGTTTCAGCTGACAGCTTCAGCGTTCCAGCATCCACACTGCATTTTCGCAGGAAATGCAAATTTTTCTAGTTGTGTGGATGCTGGAGGCATCCACACTATTGTTTTCCTGTTTCTCTTTATTGTGTGGATGCTTTATGCATCCACACTATTGAGTTCCTGTTTCTCTTTATTCTTTATACTTTATTATTATTATTGTGTGGATGCTTTTGGCATCCACACTATTGAGTTCCTGTTTCTCTTTATTCTTTATCCTACTTTATTCTAGTTGCCACTTTTTGCACTTTTTTTGGCACTTTTCTACTTCCACAATTTTCAGCCGATTTTCACCGTTCAAATTTTAAACTATTCTGCTATTTCTGCTAATGTGCGCTATGACTTTTGGTATTTTTTGCTCTTATACTTTTTAAAATATTAAGCTTTTTTCCTTTAATTTGTCCCATTGAAATGAATGGGAAACTTCCGCAATTCTGCTAAAATTTGCTTGTTTTTGAAACTTAACTACTTTTTCCTACTTTCACGTAGAACAACCATTCAAACTTTAAAATGTTCACAAATTATTGGGCTATTCATGAATGATTCAGCTTTTTCATATCTGTTACCGTTTTCATCTTATCCCTCTTTAAGTTTTGAGTTTCATCTTTGTGATTTTTCACAAAATACATGCGTTGTTATGGTTGCTATGCAGTTGGTTCTAAGTGTGCCACTGTAGGTTTCGCAGTCTTCTCTTCATGTCCGAACAACTTCTTGCTACTTGATTAATTTTCACTCAACTCCCACAAATTATACATCAAAACGTAGGTATTTTTGCTGGCTTTCAGAAAATGTCACTATCATTGTTGTGGGTTTTATAGACTTTTGGCAAATCTCCTCAGACCAACACAAAGTCGGAAAACTCTCCATAGAAAGTCAATGGAGAGTTTGTTCAAAATCACCGCTTGATTTCTGTTATGAGAGGCATATTCGAATCGTCATATCTCCTCAACGAAGCGACGTTAAG